>NW_027531143.1:9247561-9270781 GCF_008692635.1 Crocuta crocuta | reverse complement strand
GCAGCCGTTGCCAGAGAAGCTATTTGATGGTTACTAGCTCAGTTTTCATTTCAGTTGCACCTGGGCGGGCACTCTTCCACCGCAAGCGGTTCTAGGAATTCGCCTGCTTGGCACCTCGCGTCCTTTAACTTCTTTTCTAGCTTTCATCTACTGCACTTCCCCTGCGTCCCGCTCTCTCCTAGCCTCCGCAGGGCTGGAGAGTACAGGTACGCTGGCCGCGGTTTCCACTAATGTTCCCTGAGTGTCATCTTACCGTCCCCTTCGGACTTCTTCCTTCCACGGCCAGGCGGCGGCGGGCTGACGTCACGGGGGCGTGCTGACGCAACGACGGGGGCGTAAGCACGCTGTTGGGAGGGGGAAGCTTGGGCTTGGACGGCTTCCTTTTGGTTGCTGCGGGCACGCTTCGGAGTTCTGATGCCTGGGGCTGTGGTGGGTCCCGGAAGTTAAGGGCTCTCGCGTCCATCCAGAGCTAGACTAGCTCTTTTCTGTGCATACCTGCCGCTTCGCCCAGACTTGACTGCCTGGGTTGGGGGAAAAGGCAGCGAGGAGGCTTGTATTCCTAGGGAGGGTGTGGTGTTTGGGACAGAAGGGCAGATCTTACTTGATGGTTTTGTCCAGAACTAAGCCCATACACTGCCGGCTTTCTTACTCTTTTGGCTAGCTTTTAAGCGACCGCTGTATAATATACCAGGTTGTAGTAGGCTCCTTATGTGAAGATTCCTCTAAGAAACCTCGGAAACTAAGTCCTCTAGGTTCCTTCTAGGTTTCCAGACTCTATAGGAAACCCCTTCAAATGTGTGGCCTTGAACCGAGCACTTAACGTTCCTGGCTTCAGTTTCCTTATCTGGAAAATGAGGATAATAATAATCACTTTGGAGTGGTTGTAATAAAGAAGGTTAAGTAAACCAATGCCAGGTTTTGAGGATAGGTAGTCAGTAAGGGGTGCTTATTGTTGATTGAGAAAACCATAGCCACAGCGGGGCTGGTGTTTAGGATAACGTCTATTTCGCAGACAAACTTTCCCTGTCACTCATAGTAAGGCTTCAGGTGTTTTTGAATGAATGAGGTTCTTGGAGTACTTTTAAACACCGCTTGGTTAGTTACAGGAACAAACCGCAGAAAACCTGTCTTAGTTTGATTTCCGTACACTTAACACTAAGCATGCATTGGTCATGTTCGTAATTTAACAGCTAGGTACCATTTTCTGCTTCTGGTTTTCTTCTACTTTCAGTTAATGTGTATAAAATAGTTTTTATATCCCCCCAAACCCAAAGGTATGAGAAAATGGCTTTGTTTATATTGTACAAATGAATGAGACCCAAGGAACTGGGTATAACAGTTAGGTTGATATAACATCAACCCACTGGGCTCAGTTCTTTTGGAAGTCCGTTGTTCTCCCTTGGGATCTGGTTTAGTGGTACTCAAATTAATGACTACATTGAAGATTTGTAATGATTTTTATAACGAATAGATCTTGAATTGTTTTTGGAAAGTTTTACATAGGTAACTCAAGTCTACAAGTGATTTAAGGAATGGTGATTGACTCAGGATGATTTTTTTTTTTTAATGAAAAAATTTAAAAAGAAGATCTGGTGGGAAAGCAACCACAATAGTGAGCCAAAGGAACCCTACATTTAAGAAACATTCAAACAGACACGACCCCACCTGTAAGTGCTGCTTCACTCTGTTCAAACCTCCCCACAGCTGTGGCTGGCAAAGGTTATTCTCATTTTGTAGAAGAGAAAACTAAGGCTCACTGTGGCTAAGTGTCCGTATCAAGTGGCTCTAAGGATTAAGAACGGGTGAGTCTGGCCCAATATCCTTTCATTTTAATATGCTGTCTCTCAGTCATTAAGGAATGGTTAAATTATGTTCAGGCTACCTATACTCTGTTTGAAAAAGAAGAAATAATACTTTCAGAAGATTTTCTTCAAATAGTAGGTTAATTTTGGTATTTAATGGGATAAACTGTCATTTTCTGGAACAGATGTGTGGAGGAATACATTTAGAAGGTCATGGGTAAGTGAGGTGTTCTATTTGGTCTGTACTGATCTCTTGGTATTCTAATTCGTTCATTGTTTTTCATGTTCTTATCACCAGTGGAAACAACTTTTGATTTCTTCGAAAGTTTTTCTAGGAAACGAATGTTGGGATTTCATCTGAGACTCTAGTAACCAGCTTCATTGCTTCTACTCTTCTCCCCTCCATGTACCTAGTTCATTCTCCAAGATACCACTGGATTTGTCTTTTAAAGACACACCTCTGATCTGTTATTACCCTGCTTAAAATGGTTTAATGGTCTGTCTTAACCTTTAGGAAAAAGTTCAAGCTCTTGAGCTTGGCATACAGTGACCACTGTCACTGAGCCCAGTCTCATACTTTGCCACTTGCTCTTGCAAATCATGTCCCCTCATGATTCCCTCCTCTTGCTTGTACTTGACCTTGTACCTAGAATGCCCTTTTCTCTTCCGTTTTGTCACACTCACATTTGTTCTTCAGGGCTCTACAATTTCTCCTCTAGTGAACTTTGCCTAGTGTGTAGAATGGTGAGAGAAACGAGCAGCATTCCTATATCTACTTTGTGTTTTTTGCTGATGATTTCAGTGAAGTTTTCAATAGAAGCTATGTGCTTTTGTTTGAGGCCACTGGGAGCTAGTTTTCCAAGAATTAATGTTTGGCAAAACAAATTGAAATCTGTGAGATTCTTGTGCTTTTTTCCAGAGAGATTAGTTTTAAATACATATTTGTCTGCAGCTGGTTTGCTTACTGAGACCAATCTAGATGCTAAGGAAGGTCATGAACTGTCATCTTTCTTTTCTCTGACTGAGGCCGGCATTACAGTCCCCGAACAGCCATCCCTCAAATGCTTGTTGTTGGCCAGAATGGAACATAGTTTAGTGAGTGTAGCTGGGTCAGCATAAGCCATGACCACGCCTGGAAAAAGCTTTAAGTACATCCCCTTTTGATAGGGGCCTGGTAAAGTCATCTCTGTATAGGAAATTTAATTCTTTAGACATTAAAATATATTTAAATTGGTAGTCTTGAGGGGTTTGATTATTAAATATGTGTGCAGCATATGTCTTTGTCTCACCAACCAAGTTGTACAGAAGTATAATGTATTTGTCCTTTGGCAGTACATTCCACGTAATTGAAAACATTTTCTTGTGAAACGTCTGCTTTTCCATCCAAGAATACATTTGGTCCACTAAAATGATAGCACTTTTTATAAAGGTGGGACTCTTTATGCTAAAGGAAATTATTACATTGTTTTTCGGCACACGTATGGTTTGGGTCATAGTATTGTCACAACACAAAAATAGCGGAGTGTCTTGGAAACTTTGAACAATTTTTATCCTAGATATACTTCTAGATTGTGAGAATATAATTGCTAATAATTTCTATGGATATATCTGAGGATTAAACAGTTCTTTATGTTTCGAGGAGTCAATAATGAAGAGAACATTTTTGAATGTTGGGCCAAAAATCATTCTAAAATCTCTGTTTTCACAACGTGTTAATTTTATTTGTTTATCCTTTAAGATAAGACATAGTTACTTTTTACAGGTGATGAAGCAGGAAAATGTTGTATGATTTCATTTTATGATAAAACTTTAGAAAAATTGTATAAACAGATACCAATAACCCGCAAAGCCAAGTAAAAACTCATGTAAAATACTGATACCAAACTGAATCTTATAAAATATGTCTACAAATTGAAGATCCCTAATCCTCTTACATTAATTTTTGAACTTTTATTCCAAATATAGGAAACATTTTTCTTTTAATGATCCCTAAAAAGATGAATCAGTGAGGTGAATAAGTAAAAAGCATCTGTCTTGATTTAATCACATTAACTACTCTAAACGTTGAGCCTTCTCTCCTTCCATTATTGCTTTGGTTTTATAAGGCTTGTAGGTGCTGGAGATTCAGATATAAATAAGGTATTCTTTCTTGAGATTCCAAAGTGCAAAGAGACAAATTTTAAACAAGTGAATGGATGAAAGGTAAAGAGCAGTTCCTCTGTGAGTGAGGTAGCTATTGGAAGAAAACAAATCAGTAGGTGATAGTACTATTGATGGTAGTGACTTATCCAGATCATATTCTTCTTCGCTCTTAGGTTTGGTTTTTTATTTGATTTTGTGTATCCATATATTTTTAAATTTTTCTAGACTTCAGATAGCTCAAAATATCATTATGCCTACTAACAGATGTTAGCACTTCCACTCATACATGAGTTGCTGGTATTTAAAAAATATAAGCATGCTCTTTATTGGCCTATATCCTAACTATTTGTTTTGGTGGTATATAGAAACTTCAGACAAAAGTAGATAAATTTTTACAGACACTTTAGAAGTGTCTGTAATTTGGAAATATTATGAGTAATTTTCAACTTGTAATTTCTTCACATCTACCCAAAGTATTGAAAATTCTTGAACATATGTATCGTACAATGCAGATTTATAAAAATAAATTACAAAGAGGTAACATATTTCTGAAAAAATGCAGAAAATCTTAAATATAACATTTGATTTTATATGAATATAAAATAAAGTCAGGGAGACACATTATTGTATAATGGAGTTATGAAAATACAGCCTTAACGATTGCCAAAACATGAACTCATTACTTCAAATGGAACAGTTCTGAAGAAATTCACGAGTATTCACATTTTAAAAACTGACATTTGGAGTACCTGGGTGGCTCAGTTGGTTAAGGGTCCTACTCTTGATTTTGGCTCAGGTCATGACCTCAGGGTTTGTGAGATTGAGCCCTGCATTGGGCTCTTCACTGACAGTGCAGAGCCTGCTTGGGATTCTCTCTCTGTCCCTCCTCTACTTGCGTGTGCGTGCTTGTGTGCTCTTTCTCTCTCTCAAAATAAATAAGTTTTTAAAAATTTTAAAATAACATCTTTAAGTTTGAGTGAAAGCAGTTAACTTAGTAAAACTTAGAAGTATTGTCATCTATTTATTATCACCAAAGAATATCCTAGATTGAGCTGGGAGATCGGAATAAATTAATTTAATTTTGAAAGGTCTACTTTCAAAGGAATAACTTAATCTTCCTTGTAGGAAGTCTACTTTCGAAAGTATATTAGATTTCTACTATTCTAGGCATAAATAACCTACATTTCCTATTGGGGAGATAAAACCAAACTGAGGACCAGAGTTAACCATAGATTTTACATTTGTCTTCTAGTTTGACTGAATTAAGATATTATAATACTCAAGAAATAGATTAATAAAAATTTCTGCATTCTTATGGTTATGTAGGAAATAACAGGCCTTTTGGAAACTTTGGAAACTGGCAATTGTTGAATGGTGGTGCAATGCAATTTTGATACTTTTTAAATTAGTATCACAATGAGTAGCAATTATAATTTCTATTTTGTCTGAAATATTACTCTTTACACATGTTTAAGATTTCTATTTTACAGGGTAATGACAGAAAAAAGAATCTACTGAAATTTAATGATTAAAATATTTCCTAACTTTCAGCTTATGAGAAGTTGTTGTGGACGCCATTTATAAATCCGTTCACCAAATTTATGGAGAAATCCGCAGTTGATGGAAGTCATTCAGAAGAATCATGTCCTCATTTGAAAAGTACCCCAGAGAACGAACGTTTACCACAGTCTCTCAGTGAAAGTCATCTCAGGTGGTCTTCTCAATGCTAGCAGGGGATATCTGATTTTCTGACTTCAGGGTGTCATGATTTGTCCATAGTGTAAATTATTTGAATCAAACACAGCATCCTTACAAGACTATCTTCTTCATATTTGGCAATTCATGTATCTATTTAACCTCCTTACAAATATACTCATTTGGCAGAATTTGACTAGTTTTTGGAATCTTAATGAAAGCAAATGAAAATGAAAACCTTAGCTATTGAGAATTATTGAAGTATTAAGCCTTATAGCTAAGGTAAATGAAAAAATAAATACAGTGGAACTTTGGAAATGTAGCTGATGAGTATGAATTCACTGTCATTTGGAACATTGCTATATAACAAATACCTGTCATATTTTGCTATCTTTTTTAGAACAGAGAATACACTTGTTATTTATATGATTCATTGCTCACCAATATGACGGTCTTAAAAACACCATTATTGTCACTGTTGATAGGACAATCCAGCTTCTAGTTTAGCTTGTTGTAAGTGACGATAATATTTGTTCATATATAACCATTCTTGACTTTCTTCTGCCTGTGGTTTTTAATAATGGACAATTGTCATTTATAGCCCACCTCTTAGGCTCATCCTGTTAAGCCAGCAGTGCGTAAGAACACAATCTGCTTTCTGACATCGCCTCTAAGATGCCGTCAGTTGTTGATGAGCCATTGTATTGCATTTTTAAAGAAAGAAAAAAGCTGCCTATTAAAGAAAGACACAGTGTTTTCTTATTACATGGAATTTTATTTATAAATATTGGAAAAGCTCCTTCAAACTTAATTACACATAGATTTATTTTACTTTAAGTAACTTTATGCTTATATAAAAATGAAATGTAAGTGAAATAAAGCAGGGTATTCTCAAAAAATTTTTATACTCAAAATCCAACTCTTCTGAGTCACTTTTTGACTCAGAGTCATCCTTGCTATTGAGAGTATTGATCATATGACATTTCTTAGGAGCATTTTTAACTGAAATAAGATTTATTGGTGCTGGGCTGTTAATTATGATATATAGCAAGCCTATATCAGTGTCTTCTTCTGGAATGTTGCTGAGTATTCGTGCTTCACCAGCTCCTTCATCCCCTCTATGACCTCCATTCCTAGGGGTTAGAAAGTGTGCATCCATCTCTGGCATGTTCTTGAAAGCACTGTCCTTCCATTCTGTGAGTTTTAGGCATGTGCAGGAAAGACTGCTCAGGACTGCCTCTTGACTAACAAAGATGACAAGAAGCATCCTGATTTCAGGGTGTAAAAATGTGACCAAAGAAATATTTCTTCCAGTGATGCCCAGTAGTGCCTAGGCAATCAAGAAGGCAAATATTAATAGTTCTTTTTGAATGATGATTATTATAAAGCCAAATGTGAAAGAATTTTTGAGTTCTGGAGAGCTTGAGTTCTTTTGGTTCCATTTGGTTAGCTTATTTATTCTTCTGCGGAATCTTTCTGTGAGCAGTAAGTTTTTAAGAAACAGTTTGGCAGTAAGGTCTAGAAAGACAAATCTTTTGGGTTTAGAGTAGGGAGAAGGAAGGGAAATAAAAAAAGACATAAACATTCACACCAAATCATTTTACAAACTAGAAAAGAGATACTCAGTAATTATCAAGTAGCACAGTGAAACATTGCTGTTGGTCATTTTTGTATTTTACATATCTCAATGTTTTAAAAACTGTGTATATTAAGTATAGAAAAATAGGGGAGTATAGGAAAAATTCCATACATTTTCAGTGACAGTTTACTGTAACATTTTGGAGAGCAGCGTTTAGAACTGTAATATTTAGTCAAGCTGTGCTATATTTTCATAAAAAATATAACTAGTTTATATGACATATTTAACTTTGTGCATATCTAGTGGAAAGCAGGACATCCTCAATGGAAAGACTGACCTGGAAGGAACATTTAAGGAGTCTGAATTAGCAACCTGTTCTCTAGAATTATTTTCACCATTATTTAAGGATACCATTGAAGAGATTAGTTTTGAAAATGTGAGTACTTGATTTATGAACATCTAATAAAATAAAGCTAGTATAATACTCAGAATGCATTAACTGTGGTCTCATATTAATGTAGTTATGCTCATATGCTGGTATTTGATATAAAAAAAATTGCAGGTTTATCTTCTTTATATCTATGTTATTAATGGCATTTTTTTCCTCCAAATATCATCTCAGGCATGCCCTTGATAAGAAGATAAGCAGAAAATGTATACCTTGGTGCTTGACCTACCTAAATTTGGACTAGAGTGTCAACTTTCGCAAGAGTGAATGTAAACTAAAATATTCTGAGAGATGAATAGATCTATTTTCTGTAGTGTTATAGGGAATAGAAACCTGTATTCTCAAATTTCAGTGAACTAAATTTTGAGTTAGAGACAAAAAATAGATTGTATTCTATTAGTTTTGTTAAAGTAAATGCTTGAAATACTTTAGGGCTTAAGCCCGTATTTGGATTTCATTACTTTAATGTATAATATAAGATACTATTTACTATTAAAAAACTTTGCAAAATTTACTCATACTATGTGCAAAAATGATTTTGTTACTAGAATAAACTATTCTTTGATAATCGCAACATTGTATTTTAGAGTGTCTTAATGCTATATCTTAAAACGTGTATGTGGTTCTTGTCAGGCTAATCTTTTCGCATCCAGTTTGAAGGTTTCTAAACAGTAGGAAAAATTAACAAAAGAATTAGACACTTTTAAACATGTAAAACAAGCTTTAGAACATCTTCTTAAAAAGACAGAATACCAACAAGTAAGGACCCTAAGCACTAATTTAATAGATCTATTTCTCAATTGATGGGTTTACTACTTCTGAAACTGTAGTAATTAAAATATTGGTATATTTGAAATGGAAAGAATGCCTGAATTTTTGCTTGGAATAGCAATCATTAAACTAAACCCTTACTCTTAATATTTCAAAAATAGTTCTACATGAAAGCAGCATGTTTTTTTTGGAAAATATATATGTATCTTCTGTCTCAAAAAGTCTCATTTGGTATATTTCATTTCCACTTACAATAAAATTTTCTTAGAATTTAAGCTGTATTTATACATTCATTTATTGTTTTGAGGGTAACAGTTTGCTGAAAGGTAATTCACATACCTTTTGAAATGTACAATTCTGGTGATTTGTAGTATATTTACAGAATTGTGTAGCAGTCACCACACTGTTAGAGTGTTTCCATCTCCACTCTTATCTCCCACCCCCCAATTACCCCTCCTTCCCCTAATAGCTACTTTCTGTTTTTAACAATTTTCTGATACTGGACATTTCACATAAATAGGATCCTATAATATGTGGTTGTTCATAACTGCCTTCCATTTAAAATAAGTCTTCAGGGTTCACCCATGTGATGTGTAGCACACATCAGTGCTTCCTTCCTTTTCATTGCTGAATAATATTTCACTGTATGGCAATACCATTTTTATTTGTCCATTCTTCAGTTGATGGATGTTTGGGTTGCTCCTGCTTTTTGGCTGTTATGCATAAAACTGCTGTTAACATTCACTTACAAGTTGTATTTACCCAAGAGAAATGGAACTATCTGTATGCCAGGCAGTCCATGGTGTACCTTTAGAGAGTCCAAGAGTGGGCTCCATGCAGTCCGTGAGCCCTCTGAAAGTGTGTGTACAATTTTGCATTATTTGTACACGGCATAAATGCCTTTGGGTGAAAGGAATTCATAGCTTTTTCACCTTCTCAAGCAGGAGTATGACCCTCAAAATGATTAAACATTTTTCTATGTTCTTATTTAAAATGTCTACATAGAATTCCTTTACTAATGTGCTGTAATTCTTTAAAACATTCTCACTTGATAGAATTAAGGTTGCTGATCTTTTTAACCTATTTATAAACAGTACCTTGAGCTTCTTTGTATGTAAGATTTAAAAAAAAATGTTTACTTAAATTTTAAAAAAATGTTTATTTCTTAGAGAGAGACAGATGTGAGCAGGGGAGGGGCAGGGAGAGAGACAGACACAGAATCTGAAGCAGGTTCCAGGTTCTGAGCTGTCAGCACAGAGCCTGATGCGGGGCTTGAACCCACAAACTGTGAGATCATAACCTAAACTGAAGTTGGACACTTGACCAACTGAGCCATCTAGCCACCCCAGATTTTTGTGGTTTTTATGTCATTGGCTTGTACAGTTTGAGGTGTTATTTAGAAATTAGGTATATAATTAACTTCATAAATTGTAGACACAAAATGATTTGAAACACTGTGGCAAAAAACTGGTGATTTTTTAAAAAATCTAAACTGTGCATAAAATTGCCCATATTAATTTCTTAAGTGATGCTTATTCTTCTTTCTACTTTTGTATGTAGAGAAATACGCTGGTGAGCACTGATTTATAATACCTTTTTTTATAGGTAGGGGACAGTTTATCCAGTATGTTAGAGAAGCTAACTGATAATGAAAGTGAAAATACTGTAAGTCTTTTTACACTTTGTGTCTACTCTGACATTTTTTATGTATATGCTGCTTGTGTTTATAAAATTAACATTATCCACATTGTGAGATTTCTAACTCTTACATTATATTTGCTAAAGAATCTAAAGAAGAAGGTACTTGAAAAGGAGACCTATATTCAAGAACTTTCTTGTTTGTTTCAGAATGAAAAGGTAAGCAAATTCTGAGCTTAATTCATCATATTTCTTAATATTGACTCCCTCTTTTCCCTCTTTCCATTCTGGCCCCCATATCCTCAAAAATAGATCTAGGAAGGTTTTTAGATTATTTGGATATTTTATGAGTTTTTATGAAATATCTTTTTTTTCAGTTTTCTTAAAGATTTTTATATTTAAGTCAGAGTAATTGATATAAATCACTATACATTAGGAACTATACATAAATGTGTGTTGTATTTAAATTTTTGTATAAATTAAGGAATTTTGGTATTTGTAGGAGCATTTTATTTATTTAGGTTTAAATATTTGTTTATTTTGAGAGAGAGAGAATCTGAAGGAAGCTCCACTCTCAACTCTCAGCGAGGAGCCCAAGATGGGGCTTGATCTCACAACTGTAAGATCATGACCTGAGCTGAAATCGAGAGTCTGACGTTTCACCAACTGAGCCACCCAGGTGCCCCTGTGGAACCATTTTAGACACAATTTACTTAGGATAGGTAGGAATTTTCAAAAGGAGATTATCAGGAATCATTAAATAAAGTGGGAGAGAAGAAAATAGCCCCATAGTTTTATATAAAATATATTTTATAATGGGGGAGATCATGGTTAATGTAAAGTGGTACTTTGCTTTCTAATCAACTTTTTAGATCATGTCTAAGTATGGATAAAGATTTTTGATAAATAACACATTTTTTTTTTCTCTGTTATAGGCAAATGCTTTGAAAGCAAACCGTTTTTCACAGTCAGTAAAAGTAGTACATGAACGACTACAGCTCCAAATTCATAAAAAGGAAGCAGAGAATGATAAATTAAAAGAATATATAAAGGTTGTAAATATTCATTCACTTTTATAGCTTAAGTGATAAAATTAATGAACAACTATAAAGCCTTTCCTTAGTTCTGGTATTTGGTGGTTTTGGAAGAATTTGATCTGAGTGTTGCCATGGGAAATACATATTTGAGGCAGTTCTTAAGATTTCTGGCCCATCTCAAGATTTGGTTCCAAATCCCAGTATAAAAATACTCGCTCTCTTGAGTACCAATCTAGGGAGGATTTCTAGAGGTTGAATATCTTTAAAAATCTTTCCCATTATATAGTTAATTTATGTTTATTGTGGAAAATTTGTAACATATAAAGGAGAGAATTAAAATAACTTAAAAATATAAAAACCATTGTCAATGTTTTGGTATATAGAATTCTTGTCTATTTTCTACATCCACACATAAATGTATACTCTCACATTATTATGCAGTCAATAAATGTGTATTATTTTTATGCTTGTCATTAATGATGACAACTTTAAAAATCAGTTAACCTAGCTTTGGTATTTAGACAACTGAGTAGCATTCTTGTCACACAGTTTTTTAGCAGTGTAATTAAGGGGGAGTTTTTGGTTTAAACTCAGTGGTTTAAATATTCTCTTGGAAACCTCCCAGGCACTTTGAAAGAAGAATTTGAGGATCTATGATAGGACACAAGCTAACTGGATTTATTGTCATTATTTTTGCTGAAGAAAAAGATGCAGTGTTCTCACTTTAAGGAAAGTGTGCAAAGATAACTCCCATTGAATGTGAGCGCATCTGTGTTAAATTCGTTTGCTTTTGCAGGTGTTTGTAACCTGTGGTGTGTTTCAAGACTTCCCTGGGGATGTTTTGGTTTTTTTCTTCAAGGAGGAAAAGCTTTTGCCCAGTAAAGGGACATTAGGCAGGCTTATGTGGAATGTAAATTTTGTCCTTTGTGCTCCTACATGTTCTTTTAAGCACTTTCCCCCATGGATCCCCTGTGGTGTCCTGGGGCATCACAGATGAGCTGGGGTTGATACTGCCTGCCTCTGTCGTGAACATGTGGTCTGACACCGCAGATCATCATCTCTCACAGTTTCTCTCACAAGTTTTAGTTATGTCCTCAAAGGACAGTGAGGAAGTTTTTGGAAATATGTTTCTTCAATTTCAAAATGAAATATTAAATGACTTTTTAAAGTTAGTTTTAGCTATTTTTATATAGAGGGCGAATATAAGACTAAAATCTTAAGATTTTTGTTATGACATTCAACATTTTGAGTTTAAATTCCTTTACAAGAATACCGCTGTTTAGAAATAATTACAAGAGATTGCATTAGGTTACTGACTTTTCTACATTCCCTCTAACAGTTTTGGAATTTAAGGCATGAATTGGGGGATCAGAGTTTAGTTCTTCGATTAGGTTTCACAAGGTTCTTTTTAGAATACAAAGATAACTCAGTTTGACAACAAAAATCTCAGTTATTTCGTATTTTAGTTTTGACTCAGTTGAGTCAGTTTCTTATGTAGGTCTTTAAAAAAATTAAAATTATACTTTAGTTCTCAGAGAACTATCCCGAAGATATTTGGAACCCAGTTTTCTTTCTGGATCTTTATGTAGCAGTTAGATAAAGAATATTTTCACAATTTAGAAGACACAGACTAATTATAATGTACAGCATGTGTAGTTCTTTGGAAATTGGGAAAGGCTGCTAGTTGTTTTAAATGTGTTTCTGTTCATCTGGCAAAAGACTGAGGAGTTATTTATTTTGAAACCATAAAAATAATTTGATAATTTGTATACTCCCTAATAGTGATCAAATTGAGATGGAAGTGAGAATGTCCTGGCTGGAACCTTATTCCAAAAAAATTATTTCACCTTTGGTGTTGAAAATGGTTTCTTGCTGCAAGTGTAGCAATTATTTGTGGTGTGATAGTGACACCCTGTGGTTTCCTGGAGGAATGACAGCTGTATTTCCTGTGGAGTCTTCAGGAGACTTGGACTGCTCTTTGTCTTGTTTTCGTCCTAATGAAAACTTTCTTATGAAAAAGTGCTTATGAAACTACTTAAGAAAAATTTCATGGGATTTGTTTTTAGTTTAAGTAGATTTCTAAAGACTGTTTAAGAATGTTTTGTTACTTTTCTTAATCTACCTAGTTTACTTTTCAAAGAGAACAAGTCTTTAAATCTTATTTAAGATGTACTTTCTAATCTAAATTTTAGTGGAAGTTAAGAAGCATAGTTTTTATTGATCATGGAGTTGAATCAAAAAACCCAATCTTTTACTGTGACTCCTTTGATTTTTTTCCATTAAAATGATTGCCCAAGACATCATTTAGGTTAAACTGAAACCTAAATTCTGTAATAATTTAACTTTTTTTCAGTATTATACAATTTTCAAAAAATGTAAAAGCATTAAAATCTTAAGTCTCTAAATTATTAGATATTTAGTAGTCAAATACTTTAAATACAAAGTCATAAGATAATTCAAAATAAAAGTATGAGAATTATCACACTAAATCATGGCCATCATCCACCGATCCTAATATTCTGTCTCTAGTTATGCCACCAAGAGATATGTAAGGAAACAGTGACGCCAACTAACATCGTTAAAGTCAGTGGATAGAAACACATCCCTCAGCCCCTCAGACGTCTTTTTACCCTTACTAACTCTTATGGACCTGATCGTTATTAACCTTTCTAAGCCTCTTTAGTCTTGGCATAATAACTTCCATAAAATTATTGGATAAAGCAGTACTTTTTTTGCCCTTGATGTAACTCTCTTAACTGTCCAGGCATTCCCCCTGATTCTAGTAAATTAAAATTTGCTAAATAAGCCTATGTTTATCTCATCTCTTTTTTGATCTATAGATTTTGATCATATGTCCTTTAAGCCTTTATCATTGCAAGTAAAGAGTCCTAATGTGTAGGGAGCTACTGATACCTTTGAGCTTTGTGTATCTTGTTTGAATGGTCTCCAGCTCAATTATGTTTTTTTGATTTTCAGTAACTAGTACTGTGTATAATATTCTAGATGTGAAAAATTTTAAAAGTCTAGTTAATTATGAAAGTTTTAAGAAAATGCTTGTACCGTAATCACCAATATTAGTATCTTTAATAAGAGGATTAGTTTTCTGTAGGCTTGTATATTTTAAATTTTCATTCTATAACTGGTTACAAATAAACATTGGTGAAACTACCTTTCTTTACTGCTTTACTTTTTACTAATCCTGTGATTAGTCCTTTTGATAAAATCTATGAAAGATTACATATTTTTACAATTTTACATAAAGATCAGAATTCTGAAATAATTTAAATATTACTAATATATTTTTTTTAGAACTTAGAAACCAAGATAACTGGATGGAACTCAGAATTGAGAAAGAATAAGCATGAAGCTGTAGCAATGAAAGAATCAAGTAGGCAAAAAACTATAGCTCTAAAAAAAGCATCTAAAATTTACAAACAAAGGCTTAAACACTTTACTGGAAACATGGAAAACCTTACCTCCCAAATTAGAGATCGGGTAAGTATTTATAAATTCTTTCTTAACTGTTCTATATACTTAGTTTATGTAGTTAATGTCATAATGCTTAATATAAATCTTACTCTTCTCTTAATGCTACTGATACTAGAAAAATTTTACTCCCTCTACTCTGTTGCTTTAGTCTTTTTTTGAAAGATTACATAGAACATCACATTGGCATATTGAAACTTACCAGTCTTGCCTTCAGAACTTTATCAAAGGATATGTTAAATGTGTCCCAGAGCATCTAATGCAAACTAAGGGTAATGCTTCATACGTATTCCCCCTTGGAAACGGACAGTGTATATTAGCACATTAAAGGCCCTGAGTAGGCCTTCAGTAAAGTAAGACAGAATGATGAAGAGTATTGAACTCATAATTTCTCACCACTTATTTAACCACGGACCTCTTGTTTTACCCACAAAACAACTCTTGGAACGGGTTCTAAGGAACACCAGTTTGGGAAATGCTGATTTATGTTATTAGACCATATGACTTCATTCAGTAATTCACTTCATTTGAACTGTGTAATGCACTTAAAACCATTCGCTGACGTAAACACACCATGTGAAAGTTATCTTTGGGTGTAGTACAAAGTTGAAAATTGAACTTAGTGCTTTGTTGTTTTCGATGGATTATTATATTTGTTCAATTAGCAGTTAATAAAATATTTACTCTTTTTAATGTCTCCCTGGTATTGCACCTCTTAAGAACTTATGTCAAGGCTTGTAGCATTATTCGAGGCTTTTAGAAAAGGAAACGGACATGTATAAACTCTTGTGTAAACAAAGCAGCTTAATATTTTATAAGCTCAGGTGTTAACATTTAAAGATGATCTACATTCAGACCCAAAAGAGACAAAAAGAAGTGGGGACAAAGTTCATAATCTAGAGGGTTAGAAGACTTAGTTGAATACCTGAAAATGTTACTGAGTGGAAAAGCTAATCAAGTCCTTAACGGTCTCAGGCTTTTCCTCTTTAAATAGCATCATGTCACTCATGCTTCTGCTCTTGGTATAGGAGGGCTCTTCCACTTGTTAACCTTGGGCGAGGTACTCAACCTCACTTCCTTCAGTTTCCTTATCTACAAAATAAGAGATAGGCAATATTATTATCTCATATTGTTGTAGGGAGGGATAAACGACAAAATACATTGGAAAGCACATTTGCCTTGGCGGTCCTATATTTTTTGCCATATTGGCCTACTTTCTATTCCTCTCATACACAGAGATTTGTTGTTTGCTTTTATCTCTGGCTGTAATGTTTTTCTCGGGTTCACGATAGCTGGTTCTTTTTTTAATCATTCAGGCATCTTTTAATTTTGTTCCCTTAAATAGTTTATTGTCAAGTTGGTTTCCATATAACACCCAGTGCTCATCCCAACAAGTGCCCTCCTCCATGCCCATCACCCCCCACCCCTCCCCGCTGCCCCCATCAGCCCTCAGTTTGTTCTCAGCATTCAAGAGTCTCGTATGGTTTGCCTGCCTGCCTCCCTCTCCCCAACTATTTTTTCCCCTTCCTCTCCCCCATGGTCCTCTGTTAAGTTTCTCCTCTTCCACTTATAAGTGAAAACATATGGTATCTATCCTTCTCCAGGCATCTTTTTAATTGACATCTCATCAAAGGGGCTTTCCTTGACCACTCCTTTTGAGGTAGTTCCTCAACTATTTTATCATGTCTTAAATTTTCTTCATAGCATTTATTTTACAGATACAATTTCTAAGTATCTTTATATTATAGTATATTATCCAACTTATAATTTATACACACACACAGATTCCAACTTATACTTCATACTGCAACCTAAAATATAAACTATGAAAACAGAATACTAGGCTTTATTCAGTGTATCAACAATATTACTATAAAGAAAGTGTAAGACAAAAAGTGGTTGAATGATGGAAGGAAAGAAAAAAGCCCCCAGTAAATATTAACTGCTATCATTGCTACTTCTGGATCTTCTGATTAATAATTATTGGCACTTTTGTCTTCCTAGTGAGTTTGTTGTTCAGTGGAATGTGGGCAGGGGGCACAAACACTGTGTCTCTCTAGATGGGTTTGTAAAGGGTAGATTCATTTGACAGTTATTTATTGAGAGTCTCCTCTATGACAGGCACTATTCAAGGCCCTAGCAATGAATAAAACAGACAAAAATTTCTATGTCTGGGAGCTCACACTCAAAATGGATAAAGCCATCACTATAATTTTCATCTCTTTGCTAACTAACAGTAACCGTGTCTGAAGGCCAGTGGGCGTGACCTCTACAAAACAGCTTGACATCATCATAGCAATGACAAATAAGGCTGCCTTATTAAATGCTATGGAATTATGGAATTGCAGAGCTTCTGTATTTACCATAGAGGGCTTCTTTCTCCTCCATGTGCTTATTCGGTTGTTAGCATCTCCTATACGTAGAATGCAAAATGAAAGGTTTAGGAAATAGGAAGGAAATTATCCTCATTAATTATGAAACATTGTTTGAAAATAGTTATGTCAACATCCTTAAAATGTTGTGTTGGAGCTGCTGCTATGTGCATATAAAGCAATACTAATAATCAAGATTTTATCAACATTTACTTTAAAAGTTTCTTATATTCAGAGTTGTACACTAAAATTTTCTATATCAAAAGTTCCATCCTTTATAGGATGAACGTTTCCTTATTTATGTTGTATTTGTGTTTAGGGACCTGCACAAAAGCACAATTACAAGATGAGTACTTAACGTATTTTTTAGGAGGCCAAGCTGTCTGAAACTATTTCAGCTTCCAATGCCTGGAAAAGTCATTATGAGAAAATTGTAATAGAAAAAACGGAAGTGGAAGTTCAGATTGAAACAATGAAAAAGTAAGAAAAAAAATTAGAAACTTTTTATGTTTAATAAGTGTTTTCAGTTCTTTCCTCTTTTATTTATTTTTTTAAAAACGTTTTATTTATTTCTAGGAGAGAGAGAGAGAGACAGCATGAGCAGGGGAGGGTCAGAGAGAGAGGGAGTCACAGACTGAAACAGGCTCCAGGCTCTGAGCTGGCAGTCAGCACAGAGCCCGACGCGGGGCCTGAACCCACGAACCGCGAGATCATGACCTAAGCGAAAGTCGGACGCTTAACCGACTAAGCCACCCAGGCGCCCCTGTTCTTTCCTCTTTTAAGCAGTTTGCATTTTGGTTCTTCTGGGTTACATGTGGCAAAGCTTATCCATATGATTTGATATTTTTGCTATTTAGAATTCTGTAAACTTTTCTTATTCTATTACAAAAATACAATAAAATGATTACCCATTAAAAAGTGCATTGGCTAGGAGGCCTGGGTGGCTCAGTTAAGTGTCTGATTTGATTCCGGCTTAGGTCATGATCTCATGGTTCAGGAGTTCGAGCCCCACATCGGGCTCTGCACTATCAGTGCAGAATCCACTGGTTAGGATTCTCTGTTTCCTTCTCTTCCTGCCCCTCTCTGCTTGTGCACTCTCTCTCTCTTTCAAAAATAAATAAACATTTAAAAAAGTGCATTGGTGTTCCCATTTTGAACTTTGTAGGTTAATATTTGGTATTTGAGTATGTGTCATCTATCATTTGCAATAAATATTAACACTACTTTGTCTTAAAATGGAAGTGATATTTCTCTACTGAGCAAGAATGTACAAATAAGAATATATAACAGAGTTTACAATAAAAACATCAATGCTTTCAAAATCCTAAAAATTATTGTTCCTTTAAGTGCCTTAATAACATAACAAAGAAAAATCAATGATTCAAAATGCGTATCTTTTAATCAAATTTGTTACTGATAAACTTAACAATAATGAACCCTGAATATTTGTTTTTAAGTGTTTTATTTTTTGTATGTTGTCTTCAGTTTTATCATTGTAAACTAGCATGTATAATTTGTTCCTAAAGGTCAGGTATTTATTGCCTCACTTTAACTTTGTCCCTGAGATTGTGTACACATATGTGCATGTGTGTGAATGAGAGACGACTTTTGGATAAGAGTTCAGACATTTTATTGAATAGTGAAGAGAATGGTGTGTAATTTCTCATTGGCTTCATCGATGGATAATCAGTGTTACTCAGGTTGTAACCTGATAGCTAACTGTTTCCTGTTTGCCTTGGTCTGTGACTTGTATTAACTTTTGCAATAGTGCATCCTACCAAAATAATTTCAGAAGCACACTTAAAAAGCATTATTTGAATGAAAGTTGCTGTGACTTTTATGAAATACATCAATTATCTCACAAAGGCAAATTACTAATCTTTTGGAAGACCTGAAGAAAGTGGAAGATGCTGGAAAAAATTCATGTGAAGAAATTCTTAGAAAACTTCACTCAACTGAAAATGAAAATGAAACTCTGAATCTTGAGAATACAAAATTAAAGGTAATACGTGTTCTTGTGTGTATGTGTATATATTGTCTAATGACAACTTAGTAGAAGTAGCTGGAAATAACATCATGCTGAGGATAGTGCTGTTGTGTCATTTTGTCCTTTACATTTGTCAGGGTAGAAGAGCATCATAATAATATGTAACTTCTAAAACTATATATTCATATCTACATATCTGTACATACACAGTATAGACACATATTTGTATATGCATTTGTAAGTGTTTATAGTTGTATACACAGATACATGTTAAAGTTTTCAGCAATATTAAATAAGATTTATGAAGTTGGACAACTGTCTCAATATTTAAAAAAAATTTATTCTTTGATTTTAATCTGTTGAATCATCCAAAATTACATTAACTTTAATGTGTAAGTTTTTTTTTCTAGGTGTCATGGTTACGGTAGGATATAACCTCAGGCCTGGTTTGTTTGAAACCAGAAAGTATGTTCTTGGCTGCTTCGTGACCAGAAAGAATTTTCCAACTTAATCAAATCCAAGGGGTGATTGGTTTGTGTGTGTACCAGAGAAAAAAATGGAGTTTTTTATACTTTCTGAGAAAAAAATGTTTGAGTTCTCAATTAGAGATACATGTAACCAGATGAGACTTGATTAAAGATGATGGCATCCTTTGCAGTTTTTTAATACTATTTTTGGAGGATAGTAAATAGAACACAGAAAAGAATCTTTTTGTGTAAAGGAAGACCAGAGTTGGCAGCTCAAGCTGATATGGCATCAGAGAACCTGGCCTCTTTTTAGCTCTCCCCTCTGCCATTCCTGGGTTATGACCCTCACCATCCAGAGTGATTGCTGAAGTGCCTGCCATTATAGCCAAGTTTCAAGCAGAAGGATGCAAGGGGAAAAAGATGAATCGTACCCCCCACCCCTATTTTTTTCATCTCCTGTTTCACTTCCTCTGAGGGAGACTTCTATAAGTTCCATACCACTCTACCTTCTACTTATTTAGGTACACAGCCCCAACTAGGTGCAGGGGAGACTGGGGAATATAGTCTTCTAGTTATCCTGGGCTCTATCCAAATATGAATACTCATTATTTCCTGCAATTTGTTCATGTTTTCCTGTATCTATTCCGATAGTTTTACTATATTTATAATTTGGAATTATTTTTCTTGGTATCTGAGACCTGCCTTAGTTCAGCTCCAATGCTATTTCCCCCACAGTCTTCTCAATTAGGATGAATCTCTCCTCATCAACTCCCATCTTTGTATGCCCAGAATGCCCAGGGAAGGTGTGACACATACTTAGCTCTCAGTGAATATTCATTGAATGAATGTTTAAAATGTTTTATCTTGGAAGAGGAAACAATTTTATTTATTATGTTTATTTCCTTAATTTCCTTGATAACTTTCAGAGAAAGGATTAAATAATATTTCATCAATTATAAATCTAATTTTTAATCACATGGTAAATGGAATTAATTTTAAATTACCAAGGTATAAAAATCATTGAGTTACAGTTTACATCTTCCATCCTATGAATAATTTGAAAACATGTATTTTTAATTCATTATTCTACTGATTTTGTTTAAGGAAAGAAATCTAGGTGTGTTTGGTATATGTTAGTTGCAATGCGAAATTGCCTAGATGTTGCATTTTGTTACTTTTAATGACTAGAATAATTTTAGATTTTAATGTTTCAAATGAAAAAAAGAATCCAGCTGATATAGCTTTCAAGACCCAGTGAGCTCTTCTCTTAAAATTGCAAGAGTTTATTTGGATGGTTATAAGTTCTATTTGTTCATTAAAAGGAGTTGGAAAAACAGAAATGCATAAAGGGAGAAATTAAAAAATCACTTGTAATCTCACAACTCAAAGAAACTAAAGTTACTTAGCATATAATATTGGGGATTTTGGACCACTTACAGTGTTTTGCTGCTATAAATTAAAAAGTGGATAGTTTCCTTGAGTCTTTTTGCACATCTGTGTTCTTAGGATAAATTTCTAGAATTGTAATTATATTATCAAAAGGAAGGCTCATTTTAGTGTTGGTGTTACATATTTCCAAATTACCCATCATAAATGGGTCCTTATATTTTTTTCCAGTACTAGACAATTAAAAAAGAAATCTCTCCAGATTTGATAGGCGATCTCTCTAGTGTTGGAGCTTTAAGTACCATCTTTATCCTGGGGGCTCTTGACTTTATATCTCTAGCCTCGACTTTGCCCCTGAGTTCCAGACAAATATTCTGCTGCCTACTTGAAATTTCCATTTGGATATTTAATAGGTGTCTCAAAGTTAGTATGTTTAAAATAGACTTTCTGTCTAAAAGCCAGAGTAGCCATACAAACTGGCTACTCTTGTAATAGCAAGGGGTGAAGAAAGTAAAGGCAGTAACAAGGGATGAAGAAGGGCATTATATAATATATAATGATTACAGGGTCTATCCATCAGGAAGAGCTAACAATTATAAATGTCTATGCACTGAATTCGGGAGCACCCAAATACATGAAACAATCACAAACAGACAATCTTATGGATAAGAATGTGCTAATAGTAGGGGACTTTAATACTCGACTTACAGCAATGGATAGATCAACTAGACAGAAAATCACTAAAGAAACAATGGACCTGAACGACATATTGGAGCAGATGGACCTGACAGATACATTTAGAATCCTACATCCTGAGACTATGGAATTCACTTTCTTCTCAAGTGCACATGGCACACTCTCCAAGATTGATCACCTACTAGGTCATAAAGCAGCCCTCAATAAATATAAAAAAATTGAGATCATACCATGCACACTTTCAGATCACAGTGCTTTGAAACTTGAAATCAATCACAGGAAAAAGTCTGGAAAACCTCCAAAAACATGGAGGTTAAAGAACACCCTACTAAAGAATGAATGGGCCAATCAGACACTTAGAGAAGAAATTAAAAAATACATGGAAACAAATGAAAATGAAAACACAACAATACAAACTCTTTGGGATGCAGCAAAGGCAGTCCTAAGAGGAAAGTACATTGCACTCCAGGCCTATTTCAAGAAACTAGAAAAAGCGCAAGTACAAAATCTAACAGCGCACTTAAAGGAACTAGAAGGAGAGCAAGAGTACCCCAAACCCAGAAGAAGAAGAGAACTAATATAGAACAGGGCAGCAATAAGCAATATAGAATAAAAAAAAAGTTGACTGATCAATGAAACCAAGAGTTGGTTTTTTGAAAAAAACAAAACAAAATTGATAAACCTCTAGCCAGGCTTCTCAAAAAGAAAAGAGCACCCAAATAGATAAAATCATGAATGAAAATGGATTTATTACAACCAATCCCTCAGAAATACAAGCAATTATCAAGGAATACCATGAAAAATTATGTGCCAACAAACTGGACAATGTAGAAAAACTGGACAACTTCCTAAACACACACGCATTACTAAAATTCAAACAGGAAGAGATAGAAAATCTGAACAGACCCATAACTAGTGAAGAAATTGAATCCATTATCAAAAATCTCCCAATAAATAAAAGCCCTGGGCCAGATGGCTTCCCTGGGGAATGCTACCAGACATTGAAATCAGAGTTAATACCGTTCTTCTCAAGCTATTCCAAAAAATAGAAATGGAAGGAAAACTTGTGGACTAATTCTACGAAACCAGCATCACTTTGATTCCCAAGCCAGACAGAGATCCAGCAAAAAAAGAGAACTACAGGCCAAATCCTAGATGAATACGGATGCAAAAATCCTCAACAAGATACTTGCAAATCGAATTCAACAGCATATAAAAAGAATTATCCACCGTGTTCAAGTGGGATTCATCCCTGGGTTACAGGGCTGGTTCAATATTCGTAAATCAATCAATGTAATACATCATACTAACAAATGAAAAGATAAAAATCATATGATCCTGTCAATAGATGCAGAAAAAGCATTTGACAAAATACAACATCCTTTCTTAATAAAGACCCTCAAGAAAGTCAGGATAGAAGGAACCTACTTAAACATCATAAAAGCCATTTATGAGAAGCCCAAGCTAACATCATCCTCAATGGGGAAAAACTGAGAACTTTCCCTCTCAGATCAGGAACATGACAGGGATGTCCACTCTCACCACTGTTGTTTAACATAGTGCTGGAAGTCCTAGCATCAGCCATCAGACAATAAAAGGAAATCAAAGGCATCAGAATTGGCAAAGAAGAAGTCAGACTTTCACTTTTTGCAGATGAAATGATACTCTACATCGAAAACCCGACAGACTCCACCAGAAGCCTACTAGAACTGAT
>NW_027531143.1:9037309-9247047 GCF_008692635.1 Crocuta crocuta | reverse complement strand
GGAAGAGATAGAAAATCTGAACAGACCCATAACTAGTGAAGAAATTGAATCCATTATCAAAAATCTCCCAATAAATAAAAGCCCTGGGCCAGATGGCTTCCCTGGGGAATGCTACCAGACATTTAAATCAGAGTTAATACCGTTCTTCTCAAGCTATTCCAAAAAATAGAAATGGAAGGAAAACTTGTGGACTAATTCTACGAAACCAGCATCACTTTGATTCCCAAGCCAGACAGAGATCCAGCAAAAAAAGAGAACTACAGGCCAAATCCTAGATGAATACGGATGCAAAAATCCTCAACAAGATACTTCCAAATCGAATTCAACAGCATATAAAAAGAATTATCCACCGTGTTCAAGTGGGATTCATCCCTGGGTTACAGGGCTGGTTCAATATTCGTAAATCAATCAATGTAATACATCATACTAACAAATGAAAAGATAAAAATCATATGATCCTGTCAATAGATGCAGAAAAAGCATTTGACAAAATACAACATCCTTTCTTAATAAAGACCCTCAAGAAAGTCAGGATAGAAGGAACCTACTTAAACATCATAAAAGCCATTTATGAGAAGCCCAAGCTAACATCATCCTCAATGGGGAAAAACTGAGAACTTTCCCTCTCAGATCAGGAACATGACAGGGATGTCCACTCTCACCACTGTTGTTTAACATAGTGCTGGAAGTCCTAGCATCAGCCATCAGACAATAAAAGGAAATCAAAGGCATCAGAATTGGCAAAGAAGAAGTCAGACTTTCACTTTTTGCAGATGAAATGATACTCTACACAGAAAACCCAACAGACTCCACCAGAAGCCTACTAGAACTGATCCATGAATTCAGCAACGTAGCAGGATACACAATCAACATACAGAAATTGGTTGCATTTTTATACACTGACAATGAAGCAACAGAAAGAGAAGTCAAGAAACTGATCCCATTCACAGTTGCACAAAAAACCATAAAATNAAAAAAGAGAACTACAGGCCAAATCCTAGATGAATACGGATGCAAAAATCCTCAACAAGATACTTGCAAATCGAATTCAACAGCATATAAAAAGAATTATCCACCGTGTTCAAGTGGGATTCATCCCTGGGTTACAGGGCTGGTTCAATATTCGTAAATCAATCAATGTAATACATCATACTAACAAATGAAAAGATAAAAATCATATGATCCTGTCAATAGATGCAGAAAAAGCATTTGACAAAATACAACATCCTTTCTTAATAAAGACCCTCAAGAAAGTCAGGATAGAAGGAACCTACTTAAACATCATAAAAGCCATTTATGAGAAGCCCAAGCTAACATCATCCTCAATGGGGAAAAACTGAGAACTTTCCCTCTCAGATCAGGAACATGACAGGGATGTCCACTCTCACCACTGTTGTTTAACATAGTGCTGGAAGTCCTAGCATCAGCCATCAGACAATAAAAGGAAATCAAAGGCATCAGAATTGGCAAAGAAGAAGTCAGACTTTCACTTTTTGCAGATGAAATGATACTCTACACAGAAAACCCAACAGACTCCACCAGAAGCCTACTAGAACTGATCCATGAATTCAGCAACGTAGCAGGATACACAATCAACATACAGAAATTGGTTGCATTTTTATACACTGACAATGAAGCAACAGAAAGAGAAGTCAAGAAACTGATCCCATTCACAGTTGCACAAAAAACCATAAAATACCTAGGAATAAACCTAACCAAAGATATAGGAGATCTGTGTGATGAAAACTATAGAAAATTTATGAAAGAAAGAATTGGAAGAATAAATATTGTTAAAATGTCAATACTTCCCAAAGCAATCTACACCTTCAATGCAATCCCAATCAAAATTGTACCAGCATTCTTCTCAAAGCTAGAACAAACTATCCTAAAATTTGTATGGAACCACAAAAGGCCCCAAATAGACAAAGTAATATTGAAGAAGAAACCAAAACAGGAGGCATCACCACCC
This sequence comes from Crocuta crocuta, assembly GCF_008692635.1. NCBI lineage: Eukaryota > Metazoa > Chordata > Mammalia > Carnivora > Hyaenidae > Crocuta > Crocuta crocuta. Next base: position 9,245,078 of record NW_027531143.1, on the reverse strand, counting down.
CAGACTTTAGCCTCTACTACAAAGCTTTAGTCATCAAGACAGTATGGTATTGGACCAAAAACAGACACATAGACCAATGGAATAGAATAGAGAACCCAGAATTGGACCCACAAATGTATGGCCAGTTAATCTTTGACAAAACAGGAAAGAGTATCCAGTAGAAAAAAAGAAAGCCTCTTTAGCAGATGGTGCTGGATGAACTGGACAGCAATGTACAAAAGAATGAAACTAGACCACTTTTGTATATCATACACAAAACTAAACTCAAAATGGATGAAGGACCTGAATGTGAGACAGGAAACTATCAAAACCCTAGAGGAGAAAGCAGGAAACAACCTCCTTGACCTCAACCACAGCAATTGCTTACTTGACACATCCCCAAAAGCAAGGGAATCAAGAGCAAAAGTTAACTATTGGGACCTCATCAAGATAAAAAGCTTCTGCACGGCAAAGGAAACAATAAAACTAATAGGCAACCAATGAAGTGGGAAAAGATAGTTGCAAATGACATATCAAATAAAGGGCTAGTATCCAAAATCTATAAGGAACTCACCAAACTCCACATCCGAAAAACAATCCAGTAAAGAAGTGGGCGGAAGACATGAACAGACAGTTCTCGGAAGAGGACATCCAGATGGCCAACAGACACATGAAATGATGCTCAGCATCCTTCCTCATCAGGGAAATACAAATCAAAACCACACTGAGATACCACCTCACGCCAGTCAGAGTGGCTAAAATGAACAAATCAGGAGACTCTAGATGCTGGCGAGGATGTGGAGACATGGGCACCCTCCTACAGTGTTGGTGGGAATGAAAACTGGCCCAGTCCCTCTGGAAAACATTATGGAGGTTCCTCAAAAAATTAACAGTAGAACTCCCCTGTGACCCAGCAATAGCACTGCTGGGAATTTACCCAAGGGATACAGGAGTGCTGATGCATAGGGGCACATGTACCCCAATGTTCATAGCAGCACTTTCAACAATAGCCAAATCATGGAAAGAGCCTAAATGTCCATCAACTGATGAATGGATCAAGAAGATGTGGTTTATCTATACCATGGAATACTCCATGGCAATGAGAAACAATGAAATCTGGCCATGTGTAGCAACTTGGATGGAACTTGAGGGTGTTATGCTGAGTGAAATAAGCCAGGCAGAGGACAGATACCTTATGTTTTCATTTATAAGTGGATCAGGAGAAACTTAACAGTGGAAATGGGGGAGGAGAAGGGGAAAAGTTAGTTGGGGAGAGGGAGGGAGGTAAACCATGAGAGACTCTTGAATACTAAGAACAAACCGAGGGCTGATGGGTGTGGGGGAGAGGGGGGAAAGGGGGGATGGGCATGGAGGAGGGCACTTGTTGGGATGAGCACTGGGTGTTATATGGAAACCAACCTGACCATAAACTATAAAAAATACATAAATAAAATAACATAGACTTCCTGTAGGGGCGCCTGGGTGGCTCAGCCCTTACATGTCAGACTTTGGCTCAGGACATGATCTCACAGTTCATGAGTTTGAGCCCCACATGGGGCTTTCTGCTTTCAGTGCACAGCCTGCTTCAGATCCTGTCTCCCTCTCCCTGCCCCTCTGCTCCCCTTCTTGAAAATAACAACAAAAATAGATCTTCTATGTTCTCCCAAGTAGCTCATCCTACAGTTGTTCCTGTCTCAGGTAACAGCAATTGCTCTTTCTTTTACCTGGTGTCAACCTGACTCCTTTCTCTCCCATCTGCTTCCAGTCTGTCAGCAGATCTACTTCAGACAGATCTAGGATTTCACCATCTCTCCCCAGCACCACTGCTACTGTTCTGGTTTAAGCCACCAGCATGTCTTACAGTTACAGTGACTTCCTGATGCCTCTTTATTTCCACCTCGCACCTACAGTCAGATTTCAGTGCAGCAGTAGACTCATTCCCATAAATATGTAATCAGACCATTTCACTGCTCCACCCAAGCCCTCCAGGGATATCTGGTTAATATACACCTACAAAGCATTATTCCACCTGTCTATCCATTACTTCTCGGGCCTCATCTTACCACTATCCCCTTTGGTGTCTCCCTTCCTGCCACATTGGCCTTCTTGCTGTTTTCTCCCAACTGGCCTGGGCTTCTCCCAGTGTTGCCTTGCTCTATGGAAATTCGTTCCCTTCAAAGAGCCACACTTTCCTTTCAGTGTTTGCTCACAAATCCCTTCTGGAGGCCTTCCTGGCCCATCCACATTCGTGTATGGTATGTTTTACTTCATATTCTTGTTTTGTGTTCATCTATCCCTTATTTTTGTCTTTGTATGCATGGAGTATGTGAGTCCCATGAAGGAAGGGATTTTTTTTTGTTTGTTTCCTTTGTTCATTAATAGAAGAACATCCAGTGCCTAGAGTATGTTTTAATGGCCAGTAAACATTTTTTCATGTATTCATTGATCATTTACATTTCTGCCTTTATGAATTACCTACTCCTTATCCTTTATGTCTTTTTTCTAATTAACGTATAAGAACTCTATACTAAGGGTATTTATCTTTTGTCCATAATTTGCTATTCTCTATTACATTTTGTTTGCCTCTTAAATTTTTTGATGGGGGAATGAAGTTCGGGGAGTTACATTACACATATGTATGTATACATACATGTTTTTTTCTTTTATGGCTTCTGTTACATCTGTCACATTTCTGCATATCTTACAAGTAAAAAGAACTGACCGCTTGTGATCCAGACTATCTTTTCAAGGATGTTTGTCTAATGAACATCCTTGGAGATAGCAGTGTTTCCTTGCCGAAGGGCAGACATGCTTACTGCCTACTATGAGAGACGTGGGTTCCCTAAACTCGGGGTTGCTCCTCTGTAGTGCCTCCCCCTGCATGTATGGGTGTCATCTGGCCCTCACGGTGTTGCTCTGTGGAAACTGGGGCTTAGGAAGCTACCACAAGTCTGGCATCTGGCTACTGCTATTGCTGTAATAAAGCTCTGTGTCTCTGACCCAGGAAGCTCACATCCTTTGCTAGCATCCATGAAACTGTTCCAGGCTAACTTGTAAACTTGGGAGGTAAAATCCGAAACCCTTACAATGCTTGATATCTTTTTTTATTCTAAGCTTAGTAGGGGTTTTGCTATCCTGTTTTCAAAATTTTAGCTCTATCTTTGTGAAAAATTTTAAAGCTTTATTTTAAATAAGTAAATATATAAATATATTTGGTAAAAACAAATACAAAAAATAATGTTGGGTGGAGGCAAATAGTTAATCTATTTTCTTTCTAATAATTAAACAGTTGTCTTATTACCATTATTTAGTGATCCATATACTTCTCATTGATTTAAAAATTCAATCTTTATCATATACTAAATATAATTTTGGTGTATTTTTCTTTTTCTTTTCCATTCATCTTTATATTCTAAACTTAAATATATATGTATATATACATAAACTTAAAATTTTAGTTCTTTATACATCTTAATATCTAGTAAGTACCGAGATTCTCTACCTTAGTATTCCTTTAAAAATTGTATTAGTCTTTCCCATTTATTTTTCGATATGAATTTTAAAATTAATTTCTTCATATCCTCCCTCCTCCCAACTATTATATTTGTGGTTGAAATTGCATTTAAAGTGTTACTGTTTTGGAAAAAACTGGTATGTCAATAGGATTGAGTCTTCCCATCTAAGAACATGGTCTTTCTATTTTCCAAGTCTTGTTGGAAATTTTAAGTTTTAAAAATATATATTTTACGTAAGTCTTATTATAGTTATTCATTATTACTAACTTTTTAAAATTCTTAAATGGTAATTGTATGCATTAAAGATAATTATTGTATTAAGTCTGTTTATAAATGAGTTATGTTTTTATAATCCTGTAGCACCAGAGTGTAAGTGAATTCTAATGATTTATAAAATCTCTTTATATATTTCTTGCTAGACTACACTTGCTGCTTTGAAGGACAAAGTTGTTTCTTTTGAAAATGAACTCTTAGAATTGCAAGAAGTAGAAAAACAACAGAAAGCCCTTATTGAAGTATATAAAACTCAGGTGACTATTGCATTGATTTTAATGTTATGTTTTGTAGACAATTTAAAACACTGCATTTTTTAATCTAAATAAGCAGAACTGAAGAAAGGTGGGGCTATTATTTTGTGATAGAATATATGTCCCATCTATTTCTTAAGGTCCAATGTATTTTTATAAGTAGATGATTCTACTGATTCCTGATTTGTACATTGGCCATGTATATACTGGGTATTCCTAAGGTAGATCTAAAATTAATTATGTAAGTGTAATGTAAACTTTATGTATAATCTTGTTAAACTGAGTTATACTTATTTGTCATCTTATATATTTAATGGTATTGGTTTAGATTAATGACTCCCTTCTAGGATCATTAAAGCTCAACAGTTCCTCTTTCTCAGTAAATAAAGTAAAATTCTGAATTTACCCACATGAAAGACCTAGAAAAGAGCATATGAAAATATATGTGGAATAGAGCATGTGTTCAGTGGCAATTTTTAGAAAACCTTATGTTTTGGAAATGTAGTATTCAAGAAAATATGTATGAGAAAGATGGGACTTATGCAGGTCCTTGCACAGTGGTAACAGACTAGTCAATAAAGAGCTTGATTTTACTGAATGAGAGAGCATTTGAATTAATAATGAACTAAAGGTAAAAGCTTAAGGAGGGCATCCTGTGGATAGGAAGGAAGTACATCTGGATGGTTTATGGGGAAATGAAGTTGAGACATCCAGTTAGAATATTGCAGTCATGGGGCTCCTGTGTGGCTCAGTTGGTTGAGTGTCTGACTCTTGGTTTCAGCTCACATCATGATCTCTGTGGTTCATGAGTTCGAGCCCCATGTTGAGCTGCACATTGACAGCATCGAGCCTGTTGAGGACTCTCTCCCTCCTCCTCCCCCACACTCACTCAGTCTCTCTCTTTCAAAATAAAAATAAATTTAAAAAATATATATTGCAGTCATACAGAGCCTACCAGACCAGAGGTCAGATGGAGGCCATAGTGAACTGTGGGACATGTTGTGGAGAACGCCATCTGGATCCTCCAGCCGCTTGTTTGGCTTTAATCCCTCACCAAAATAATGTGCATGTTCTAGGCTCTGGGCTTTGTATACAGTGCTTAGATTTTCTTTCTTTCTTTCTTTCTTTCTTTTTGAGTATTTTAAAATTTTGGAGTGTAAAATAATTGGTATGGAATTGGTAAAATAATTGCTATAGTTTGGACCAAAGGTTGATTCCTTTTTTTTTTTAAACAAAGATGTATTTTACTTTGTTGTAATAAATCTCTTTCCAAATAAATATGCATGTGGACATACATGTCAGCATATTTCAATTACTTCTTAGTCTTCAGATTTTTTTTTTATTATTCTTTTTAGTTCTCTTTAAAGTTCACTGACCTGAAAATAAAGATCTCTCTAATATTTAGTCTCAAGGGGAGAGTCTAGAAGTATTGATGGGAGAAGACAGATAAGTCATAAAAGGATTGTGGTTTGGAGTCCAGCACTGAGCGATTCTTAGGTTAAAGCAGGAATAACATTAGATAAAGATACTGAGGGTATTGATAGGGAAATAGTGACTTGTGTAAAAATAAAAATTCAGATGTTTCGCTTTTTATTTTACATACATTTCTTTATTTTTGAGAAACAGAGCATGAGCAGGGGAGGGCCAGAAAAAGGGAGATAGAAGATCCAAAACAGGCTTCACGCAGTGAGCGCTGGGCTTGAACTCAGGAACCTTGAGATCATGACCTGATCTGAAAATAAAAGAGTCAGACTGAGTCACTCAGGTGCCCCTGCATTATGGTCTTAATAGAAAATATGTTACTCTATTTTCAGATACAAAAGTTGCAAGAAGCAGCGGAAATGGTGAAAAGCAGATGTGAAAATTTGCTACATGAAAATAACCAAATAACAAAAGACAAAAATAAAAAGTTAGAGAAGGTGAGTTTGATGTTTTAAGCAATAAAATAATATTTTATTCATATGTTTCATACTTTATGAATATTATACCTATTTCATTGTGATTGTTTTCTCTAGTTTAGACCTAGTAATTATCTGTCTTAAATCTCTGTAGGAGTTTGTTTTCTAAAGAGATAATGTTTCTTCCAGGCTTGAAATGTTTGTTTGTATGAATGTTTTTTTACTTTTTCCTTAAATTTGGAAAACAGCATAAATATTTAATTTTTCTGATATAAGAGCAGACTTACATAACTCAAAAAAAAATGGTTATCACTTAATCCTTGAGCTTCCTCAGCCGTAAGTATGCAAACTTGAATATCTCTCATTTTTAATCCCACCTTTTTGTTTCTGTTGTGTACTAAATCTGTTGTGTCTAAAAAGCAACGTAAATATTCTCTGCTAAATGCTTCTTTGGAGGAAAAATAATATTTTAAAAAACCCAGCATCATTTCCCTTTGTCACTCCATTGCAACAGAATGAGGGGAAGGCCAGCGTTGGCAAATTATGATGTTTTTGTGAATATTTTTAACTTTTTAAATGAAACCTCATCCCTCTTTGGGTCCTGTCATGTTGTTTTGGTAAGGAAGCAGTGAAAGTCCTAGGACACTCCTTGTTGGAAAGGTCATGGGATGTTACCAGTCACTTCCAGCTGAGTATAATCAGGGGACCGTCTGTGGGTTGCCCCCACAGCTTGGGATTGAGAAGTCCGAGTGAGGCACCGATGTAAAGGAGAGGTCAGCCAGAGCAGCCGTTCTGCTGGGTAAACAGAGATCCAGAGAGCCCACCTAACATGCCGCTGACTACTTTCTTAGAATCACTTTTCACCTATTTTTAGCAGCATGTCTAGCATTTCATGTGTTCTGGTCTCTTTTCTCATGAGACATACCACTGCAAAGGTCTCCTCTTTTGCTAGGCAGCACTGTAAATAAAAAGCCTATTAAAAAACCTGTTCAAGAAGCTGATGGGGTTGAAGCCTGTAATTTTCAGATCCCACGAGGTCACCATGTCTTTTACTGGTATTAAACCAGAAGTCTTTTTGTTTTTTAAAGAAATTTCCATTCATTTTTTTAAAGCTTATTTACTTTTGAGAGAGAGAGCGAGCACACAAGGAGGGGAGGGGCAGAGAGAGAATCCCAAGCAGGTGTGCACTGTCAGCACAGAGCCAGAAGTGGGGCTTAAACCCATGAACTGTGAGATCATGACCTGAGCCGAAATCAAGAGTCAGACACTAACTGACTGAGCCACCCAGGTGTCCCTAGAAAAGTCATTTTTAAAGAGATTTTCCCTTTTCTTTTTCCACTGTTAAGTCTCCTGCTTTTCTCATGGGCTCTTAGATGTTTGGGGACCCAGAGGCAGGTTTTGTTCTTGCTTGACCTTTTATGATCAAGAGTGTCAGGTGATGCCCGGTAGCTCTAGGTGTTATCTGTCTCAGGGACAGAGTCTGGCTCTTGTTTTTTCCTTCCCATAAACATCCTAAACGCCATATGTGTGGTTATTTTTTCTTAATTTGCTGTGTAAACATTTCTTAGGGTTGCTTCTTGTCACATTTCCACAAAAGTACCATCGTGAGGCATCGTACTAGCCAAAGGGATGAATGTAGATAAAATCAGAGAGACTTGCTCATAGTAACCTTAAGGATGAAGTTACAGTCTGCTGAGTACTAATGATACTAGCTATCTTGAAATAACGTATAGTAAACCGCAGCAACCTGAACGAAGATGAGTGCAGCAAGGCTATTCTGACTGAGATATCTGAGTTACAAGACTGAATGACAGAAAGTGACAGGTACTTTAGACTGATGGCCTCATAGTAGTAAATTACCAAACCAGCTTTACTAGTAATAACTATGCTTGAGTATAAATTACAGGATTCAGGAAGTTTGCTTTCCTCAGTAGGTTAAACATTCTCCCTGCAGCCTAATATTATTATATGCATTTACTCAACACACTTACTTTAACTACTTTTTAAATTTTAATCCCAGTAATTAACATACAGTGTTATATTAGTTACTCAACAAACTAGTTAAAAACTAAATTGCAGCCCGCTTGTGAGTTATATGCTCTTAGTTGGCAGAGTCTAAGTTCATGTTTATTCGTATTTATTTGGTTGAATCTTTTTGTTTAAAATCATTATACCTAAAATACTCAATATATTACGAGCATATGTAGTGTGTAAGATAGTGAAGACGTTAATGCTGAATGTGTGACCTTGCACTTATTTCCCTAATGCTCCAACACAGGTGAGAGGCCAGATGGAGTCTCATCTGAAGGAGTTAGAGTGCGTCCGCGCTTTGGTGTCGGTGGAACGGAGGCTTCAGGAGCGTCAGGAGAGCCTGCAGCACCTCATGGGGAGGCGTGTCGACCCGGCTCACGCAGCTATGGAGCTTCAGGGCCAGGTGTCCGGCCTTCATTCTGCTGTCTTCTAGATACGTGAAAGGAATACTCTGCGGTGATTTCACCAGTTGAGGGCACTCATGTCAGGGGTTGATTTGTTTTGTTGTTCTGTTCCTTAACTACCATGTAAGCCAGTTTATCGGTTTATTGCAGATACTATAATGTTTTGCAACCTATTCTTATAGTATTTTATCGTGAAAAATTGGTAACTAAGATTGCTCAATTTATATTATTTGTATAAATCTGTATTTAGACATTTGAGAACAGTAATAGCATGAGAGAAGGAGCAATGCTATGTTTACATATCTTTTTGATATCACGATAAGCTAAATTACCGTAATTTACCCTACAAAAATTAGAATTTATTTTAATTAGAATTGTGCATCAAATTGAGTTGGATTATTCCCAGTTATTTTTTTTTCCACTCCATCAGAACAGGGATCCTGGATGTCCTATTAGTCACCACATAGCCATCTCCTTTTTTTTTTTTTTTTTAAGTTTGTTTATTGTGAGACACAGCCCCATGTCTCTCTGCAGGGGCAGAGAGAGAGGGAGAGAGAGAAGCCACATACCATCTCCTAATTCAATACCTAGCACAGAGTAAGCTCTTAATAAATATTTTTTTTAAATTAATTACTTTTTCTCAAAGAAGCATACACAAGGAGGTAGCAAGTCTTTTTGTTTATTTGCAAAAGAATTTTAGGAGCAACTCCCCATCTATCTTCCAAATGTAACCTGGATTTTAATTTTGAAATGCATCCTGTTTTTAAAAAACGTGCAAATAAAACTTTGCTCAATTTAAATTCCAGAGAAGAGATTTTCGTAAGAGAATGCCATATCGACATAGATAACCCAAATTATTAATTATAAGAAAAAATTTATTTTTAGGGCTTTTTAAAATAAGTATAGCTTTTGAAGCAATGGTAAGAATATTTGGTCTTGGCCTGGACAAGTTGTCTTCGGTTGGTTTGTTTATTTTATTTTGCTTCTCACAAATATGGTTTTTATTCATAGTTACAACTTCATTGATATTCAATTATCAATCACTATCTTGAGGTGAACTAGGAAAACTGGAAGACTAACTTTAAGTATCCAACAATAGGAGCTTAATACTGTTTAGTCTTCAAATTTACTTAAGAAAATAAACATCCTTTTTCGATAAAGCATTGTTCAGAATGTTTTAATTGCCATCTTTCAGAAAAGACTTCTAGTAGATGATTTCCTATGAGACAGCATAGTTTTTTTTTTAACTTAACCAGAAATTTAAGACTGTGTGTTTTAAAAATGTATTTCTTTGAGTTTCTCTGTGTAGGAGTAATAATAATATTTAGGCCTTTTTGCTTCTTTAATGATTATTCTAGCACTAAAGTACATAGATTTCTTTGGAAGATGGTTATAAAGAAAATAACCAAGAAAACTTACCCCCCCCCCTCCTCTTTTAGGTTGATGGAAATCATAATCTTCTGAAAAAGCTTTCTTTGGAAGAGGAAAATTATCTTATTCAGTTGAAATGTGAAAACCTTAAACAGTAAGTATTAAATTGACTTAAAATTGGTGTTACATTTTTCTCTATATACTATAATTTTAAAATATATGTTTTCTACAAAAAGAAAATTAGAACAGATGGATGCAGAAAATAAAGAGCTTCAAAAGAAACTGGCAAACCAAGAAGAACGTCTTCAGCACAGCAATCTTAAGTTTAAAGAGAAATCTGAAGAATATACAGCATTGGCCAGACAGCTGGAAGCTGCTTTAGAAGAAGGAAGACAAAAGGTACAGATGGCCTTTATTTAGAAACTTTTTAATTAGTTTACCAAAGAGTCGTCTTTTTAAACAGACAATAGCTCATCTTACCAAACCTACAGTTATTGTTTTTTGCCTGATGACAGGGTGAAGAGAGCAATTACATTTTTGTTTTTTACCTACTTTGCCCTTTTGGAGCTAAACAGCTATATTACTGGTACAGAGTTACTTCCCTAGGTGAATGACAATGTGGAGGGGTAGAGGGCAGAGATGGAAACCATGGAAAGACTTCCCCCCTCCTTTTTTTTTGAATAAAATTGAAAAAATTTCACATTATTGAACATTTTGGTTAGGATCTGGTGGGGCATAAAGATCTACTCCCTTTTCTTTTTGCCTCATATTATTGCATAAATAGATATAAGAATTACATAGAAAAATTGAATTCCAGTTGAATCCATTGGGTTAGCATTTAATAAATATCTTACTGTGTGTTGGGCACTCTACTAGTATTCGAGATGCAAAGATGAGTAAGATCTTGTTAGTTCACACGCTCCTTGGAGGGCAGAGAGAGACTGTAGAAAGGGACCACTCCTGGTTGGAAAATGGCAGGTTTAATAAGCAAGGGAACATGAGAGTTGTCTTGGATGGCCACAAGATGAGTAGATTTCCACAGCCACCTGACAGACTCTTAAGTTTATATAGAAGCCTTTTAACTAGCTTCAGTCATGTACCCAGACCAGAAAGTCTCAACACCACATTTCTTTCTCAAGGCTGTTTACTTGGAGCAGCTTCTGGGAGCGGGGAAGGAAAGCAAAACACATACCTCAAGGACAAGGGAGGTGGGGAGCCTCCAGTTGCCCAGGTCCAGCTCATGGATTATCTGTAGGTCATGTCTTTTTTACCTCATCCAACAGAGCTAGCCCCAGCTCTCAGAACACTCATAGTCCAATAGGGAGATAATAGGTGAGCAGACAAATGTCATCCGTCATGCAGAGGGAGGGTACAAGGTACACCAGAGGATGTGGTTAGTTTAACCTAGGGTGATGGGAAATGATTCAGGAGGGTCTTAAGAAAGAGGTAAATTTATTAAATGATTTGAAAATGTAATCTTGAAAGGGCATAAAATGAGCTTTGGATTCTAATAGGCCACTGGGTTTAAATTCGGGCTCTGACACATTACACCCTGAACCATAGTGAGTCACTTCTATAAACTTTAGTTTCCCAATTAGTAAAATGGAGATGATGTGTTTCCTCATTAGATTAAATGGTGCTACAAAGAGATCCTCTATGCCATGATGATTCTCAAATGCATGTCTCTACCCCAGATTTCTCTCTCCCCTGAAATCTCGGCTCAGATTTTCTGCTACTTACTTGACATCTCCACTTAACATAAGAATCTCAAACTTAACATGTTTAATACCAAATTCTGAATCTTTCCCTCTAAACTCTCTTCCAGTCATGTCTTTCACGAGGTTGTTAATGGCAATTCTGCATAAGTTAGATAAAATTTGATGTCCTTGAAGTGTGGCTGATATAGCACAAGTGTCATATATATGTGTGAAAACAGTTTACTTGGGGAAACCAATTTAAATTGACTTTGAAAGGCACATCATTGAATAAAAGCTAAGTAGTAAAATGTATTGTCAATGGTAGGGATGTAATCCAGATTTCTCAGCCCCGTCAACCTTTGAGAGGAAAATAAATGACTTTATCCTGGGTTCAGTCCAAGTAGACTTCAAAAATGGTAGATGTTCTCAGATTCCTTCTCAGAAGTGTTGAGAGTCCCCAGAGATGTGTCTGCCTTCTCCTTTGTCTCCTGCTGCACTGGAACATGGGGCTGTCTCTGATTCCTGCCGGGTGAGGAGCGCCATCACTGCCCTGTTACCGTTGTCCACACTGAGGGCATTGTCAAGGGCTCTTTCTCCACAGCTTTACATCCTGTGAGCATCCCTCACTCACAATCACCCTTGAAATTTGTACAAAAGAAATTTTTGTAACTCACTTTATAATAACCTAGAGCTGAATTTATGGTAGGAATGTGGTTAGAGGAGATTCCTTCCCACCAGTTCCTCGCTCCTAAACTAGTCCTTACCTCCACTCTTACTCTTGTGGCTCCAACCCAGCATTCTTGCAGAAGGGCTCCCACATATCTCTGAATTGTTGGATGAACATAGTTCAGCTAGACTTTCTGCTAAAATTAACCATCATAGAAATAAGAAAACTCTAATTCAGACCACTTTGGAAGTGAATCAATGAAAAACCAATCTTGTGTGTGTGTGTGTGTGTGTGTGTGTGTGTGTGTGTGTGAGTGATGTGTATATATCTCCTGCTCTGTCCCAATCTCATCCATCCAGTCTATGATTAGCACTGAATGAGAACTTTCTATGCTCTGCCACCACTCTAGATCCCATGGTGAACATCCATACAGTAGGACATGCCACTTGGTCTCAATAGGTTAAAAAATATAGTATTGTGAAAAACACCTACCCAAGTCATAGAGCAGTACAAAAATGTATATTTCTTCCATCTCAAGCTAATTTTGCAGGTACTTTAGCTGCAAAGAGAAGTGAGCATACTTATGCTATACATATTTCCTCAAGATAGAACATCTTTAAACATTTTTTAATTAAGCTGTCTAACATACAGTTAATATCTGTTCAGAAAAAAGAGGTATACTATATGTCAAATCTTTAAGACATCCTTGAAAGAAAGCATATTTAGTTATTTTACTCTCTTAATGAAAATTACAGGTTTCTGAAGAAATAGAGAAAACGTCATCTAGAGAGAGGGCTTTACAGATTAAAATATTAGATCTGGAAACTGAGCTTAGAAAGAAAAATGAAGAACAGAATCAACTTGTTTGCAAAATGAACAGTGTAAGTATTAGTATGGCTTAATATATTTTCATAAAAAGTTAAATTAGCATTTAACATTCTTACTGTATAGTTAAAGTATGAAGTGAAGGGATTGCTTTACTGGTAATATTAAAAATAACAAATAATATAAATCAAAAAATTTAAAATGTCATGATTATGCCAAAGAATTATTATACTGCATCCTCGGTAGTGTCTATTACATTTCCCCAAGTCTCATCAGGCCCTTTCCTGCATATTTCTTTTGCATGACAGCTGCTTAATGCAAGTTACAGATATAATCTACTTAGGAATTTCTGGAATGAATTTTTCAGTTTTTTAAGATACACATTTAAACTCTTATGAGTTAGATTTTGATATCTGTCTTGAGTAATGAATATTATAAGAAGGTGATGAGTTTGTGTTAAGTAAATATTCAGTATTGTTATATCTGCATATGAGATGGGTGCTTTGAGCCACTCAGCCATGAAATGAGAATACCAAATTGGTTGTGTTTAATTAATCTTCTAATGTCTTCCTAAATATTCATGAAAACAGGCAATTAGCATAAGGTACTATGAGAGCTAGCACTAGTCGTGACTAAATTACTTGAAAACTATCTACTTGATGACATAGAAAATGATGATACTTTATCTCTTCCGGGAGCCGGAGACACAAAAACTATTTTTGCATTCCCAAGGGTCTAAAAGTTGAAAATGTGAAAGGTTCAAAAGTAAATGATTTTTGGCATGGAATTTTAGTTTCATTTTATCACCATCAAAATTGCCATGGCAATTTAATCAGAACAAACATTTCTCACTTTTAATGTAGCACGGGCCTTCCCTTTATTCTAAATCTCTTTTACTTATGGATTTAGTTTTTAATATTTTCCCCACCATCAGAATTTTTGATACTATAAAATATGTGTAATTAAAGTTCTGAAAAAAAAAAAACAGTAAGATAAATTGGGTTTCTCTACAGTTTCCCAGTACTTGGTTAAAGCTGCCAAAAGAAAGAAGGTTAAGACCCGAGGTTCTGTTAAACCTGATAATTTTTACAGGAATAAAAATCTAGAATCCTAAGCATAGATTTGGACATTACTGAGAAATGAGTCCATGTGTTCTGTCCTTTCCAGGAGACAGTTCCGTGGGTAGGTCAGTATTTATTCTGTATACATGTCTCAGCCCCAGTTGAACTGGAAGCACCCTGACAGCTTGCCCCATTGTTGATTGTATCCTGGTGTCTCCCCAACACCCTGCTCAGGGCAGAAGGCTTCTTCAGATTTCCTGCCCCAGTGCTTCAGCTGGGGCAGATGGGTGCCCCGGAGCCAGGCATGGCCCCACCCCCTTAATCCAGGCCATTCTTCCTGAAGCCTGAAATGTCTTTGGAGTCTAATGTACTATCCTATAGCCCACGAACATTTTACATTCTACCCTACAATATAAGTGTGTTCATATTCACATTTTCCCCTCCAAACTGTTGAGTAAAACTGATGTTCCGCAAAGATTCACTATATTCATTCTATGACTTCGTGTAGCCCAGCCTCACACACTGCTTCATCCTGTGTAACTTCACTCTCCCAAGGGGCATCACTCAGTTTCAGAAGGTATCAGGTATCATTGAATACCTGATAGGAAGGAATCAAAAGATTTCCCTCCTGAAGGTGTCTACATTTTAGCTGGAAGCTAGATGGTATCTGCAACTTGTCTGTCTGAAGTATTTTCAGTGAACAGATCTACTTGGGAATTTATGTGATTTGAAGATTTTTAAAAATATATCAGACTTTTAATGTTTTCCTCGAATAATGAACACCTAAAATCTTTAGAGTTCTTTTTATTTGTAAAGATTTCTAAACATTTTCATATTCTAAAAACTAGAATTCTGTCACTATTGAAGGCAGTAAAAGTCTTATGGTATAAAATAGAAATTTTTAGGCAGAGAAAAATGGCAAAAACTAGTATTAAAATAGGTCATGTAAAGGGAATGAAAATTAATTATGATAGTTTCAATAAAATACACTAATTATGTTAATCATGTTAGATAGGTAATCATGTGGGGTTGACTGTGTATTGTAACAAACTATATCAAAATAGAGATTAACCATTTATGTAATTTAGTCACGCTGAATTTTAAAGAAAAGTGAACTCTAAGATAAGTAAATAATGAACATATCAGAAGTTAGAATTCTCTCTTAAAAAATTAAAGAAGTGTATTTAATCACTGTATATATAAATTTTACATTATGACTGTCCTTTGATATGAATGTCATTATTATTGATCCTTTGATCTGAATGCCATTATTGATTATCTTTGTTTCTTCTTTTATTTAGAAAGCACAACACCAGGAAGTATGTTTGAAAGAAATACAACATAGTCTTGAAAAATCGGAGAGTCAAAATGAGACTATTAAGAATTATTTGCAGTTTCTTAAAACTTCGTATGTAACAATGTTTGGATAAATTGTTGGATTTATTTTCTATAAGCAATAGGATTTTACTCTAAGTCTAAAGCATGATTAGGTAATGAATAAAAACACAAGCAAACTTTAATTTATGGGTGGTAGTAGTAGAGTTTTTTGTAGATTTTTAAAATATAATTTATTATCCAATTGCAACTTTAAAATGAGATATAGATGTCAGTATTCCTTTTTGCTAGATAATTTTCACTTAGCTCTGGTTTAATACCTATTTAAATTATATTGGGTTTTAGAATGTTTTTCGCATACACAGAAGAAACCAGAATCTTGTCTATAGTCACCATTTAAGTGAATTTGGAATAAAGCGAGGCTGATTATGAGCCAAATACATGATTTTGAATAACACGTAATTGTTTTACATTATTATATATATNTCGAATAATGAACACCTAAAATCTTTAGAGTTCTTTTTATTTGTAAAGATTTCTAAACATTTTCATATTCTAAAAACTAGAATTCTGTCACTATTGAAGGCAGTAAAAGTCTTATGGTATAAAATAGAAATTTTTAGGCAGAGAAAAATGGCAAAAACTAGTATTAAAATAGGTCATGTAAAGGGAATGAAAATTAATTATGATAGTTTCAATAAAATACACTAATTATGTTAATCATGTTAGATAGGTAATCATGTGGGGTTGACTGTGTATTGTAACAAACTATATCAAAATAGAGATTAACCATTTATGTAATTTAGTCACGCTGAATTTTAAAGAAAAGTGAACTCTAAGATAAGTAAATAATGAACATATCAGAAGTTAGAATTCTCTCTTAAAAAATTAAAGAAGTGTATTTAATCACTGTATATATAAATTTTACATTATGACTGTCCTTTGATATGAATGTCATTATTATTGATCCTTTGATCTGAATGCCATTATTGATTATCTTTGTTTCTTCTTTTATTTAGAAAGCACAACACCAGGAAGTATGTTTGAAAGAAATACAACATAGTCTTGAAAAATCGGAGAGTCAAAATGAGACTATTAAGAATTATTTGCAGTTTCTTAAAACTTCGTATGTAACAATGTTTGGATAAATTGTTGGATTTATTTTCTATAAGCAATAGGATTTTACTCTAAGTCTAAAGCATGATTAGGTAATGAATAAAAACACAAGCAAACTTTAATTTATGGGTGGTAGTAGTAGAGTTTTTTGTAGATTTTTAAAATATAATTTATTATCCAATTGCAACTTTAAAATGAGATATAGATGTCAGTATTCCTTTTTGCTAGATAATTTTCACTTAGCTCTGGTTTAATACCTATTTAAATTATATTGGGTTTTAGAATGTTTTTCGCATACACAGAAGAAACCAGAATCTTGTCTATAGTCACCATTTAAGTGAATTTGGAATAAAGCGAGGCTGATTATGAGCCAAATACATGATTTTGAATAACACGTAATTGTTTTACATTATTATATATATACACACACACACACACACACACACACACACACACATATATAAAATCGAGGAAAATATTCTGGATATTAATTTCTAATAATGGTATAAATAAATACTTTTTGAAGATACCAGATGTCTCAGTGTACTTAATACTCTTTCAAATATGATGCCATTCTAATTTCTGTGAGGCTTTTAATATAGAATTTTAAATTATAGCTATTAAATGCCAACTGATGGTGACAGATGAAAACATGTTGTCCTCCATTGCTTCTTTATAAAGAATGGGTATTTAGGCTCTCCTCTGAATTTACTCTCTTTTGTATTTAGTTTTTTGCTAGTGATTGTCTGGAATTATCAGCGTAAACATTCTAAAGCCCCCTGAGTTTACTACAAGATTAAAGGGGAACGATTTGTCCCACCCCTTCCCATAGACAGCTCTCCTGGGGATGATCAAAATAAGCACTTTCAGTGCCAGGAAGCTTTAGGATAAGGTCTTTATTATTGTGATGACATAGAAGAGATACCAAGAACTTATTCCCCCTTTAATCTCCTACTCTATATGCCAAGGCAGGACACTCTAAAAGGGGACAGATGTAGTCAACAAGGAATCATGTAATAGTAGCTCCTCTCAGACAATGGCTTGAGAGCTGTTCATTCGAAGGACACATATGTCTCAAAAGATCATTCAGAGCAAACTGCGTACTACATGGTCCAGCCTCTGGATAGAGGACTCTCCCCAAGATGTTGTATCCTCTCCTCTGATCAGAAGTGCGGTTCTGCTCTTCTCTGGTCTCCCTCACTCCTCAGACTGCCATATGAACTACAGGTGTCACTTGCCACTGACCCTACTGCTTGATAGTATTTTTCTTAAAATACCCCAATACAGTAATTTCAGCAACTGGCCACGGTTTTTGCCCAACAATTGCTAACAATATTAATGTTACCTTTTTTTTTTTTTTTTTTAAGTCCTAGTACTTTTACTAAAACACATACTTGACCCCTGTGGTCCTTTCTTCACCTCCTAAGGCAAAGGGACATCTAAGAAACGGTCACATGAAAAGAAACTAAGGTTCTTGAGTTTGCTTACCAGACCGAGAGCTCTTGTATCTTACTCAGATTTCTATTCCAGCCACTACACAATAGCTGGTATAGAGTAGATGCTCCGGTGATGTTTGTGGACAAAGACAAAGGTATTCATATTCCTGCTTTACATTTGAACAAAATGTAAGCTTAGAAGGATTAACTACCGTGGCTGTGGTATAAAACTCTTACCTTTTAAAGTTGGCAATTGAGCTCAACTCTTCTAATTCTGAAATTAAAGCTCTACGTCCAGTGCTGTTTTCCCATTGCAAGCAGCAGTGGCGGCAGCACGGCTCTTGTTGCCTGAGTGTTTGCTGTGTGCCAGACGATGCTCCCAGTGCCGGGCATGTACTATCTCATTGAATCTTTACACTTAACGCATACGTGCTGTTGACTCCATTTATTTCTCAGGAAACCAAAACACAGAAAGGTTTCTTTCTTTTTTTTTTTTTTTAATGTTTTATTTATTTCTAGGAGAGAGAGAGAGACAGCGTGAGCAGGGGAGGGTCAGAGAGAGAGGGAGTCACAGACTCTGAAATAGGCTCCAGGCTCTGAGCTGGCAGTCAGCACAGAGCCCGACGCGGGGCCCGAACCCACGAACCGCGAGATCATGACCTAAGCGAAAGTCGGACGCTTAACCGACTAAGCCACCCAGGCAGCCCTCAGGAAACCAAAACACAGAAAGGTTTCTTGCCCAAGGTCACAGAGCATCCAGAATCTGTGGATGACCACATTACCTTCGTACACATTTCATAAATAAAAGTAAAGGTTTCTTTTAACAGTTATGTGTTTACATCATCTGTGAATATTTTCTTTTTATTATACTTCTAATTTCTACCAAAGTAGTTTGGACATATGGCATTTAAAAATTAGTGCCCGCAGGGGCACCTGGATAGCTCAGTCAGTTAAGCGTCCAACTCTTGATTTCAGCTCAGGTCATGATATCATGGTTTGTGAGTTCAAGCCCCACCTCGGGCTCTATGCTGACAACACAGAGGCTGCTTGGGATTCTCTCTCTCCCCCTCTCTCTGCCCCTTCCTGCTCATGCTCTCACACTCGCTCTCTTTCTCTCACTCTCTCTCAAAAATACACAAAAAAATTAAATTAGTGCTTGCAATGTTTCAGACAGACCGTGGAAGGAAATGACTACTGTGGAGTCCCTGAGGCTGGTACTCAGATGCTAGTGACAAAAGGCACAGGAAGTTTTCGGGACCCTGGAAGAATGTTAGCAGTCTTTGTGCTTAATGTGCTCCATGTGAAGCATTAAGTATAGATGTTGGGCTCTACTGGTGTGTGAACCAAACTCAGCATTAGGGAGGCCCAGAGTCAGTGCCCTGGCATCCCTAAGCAGCATCTCCACTTCCAGCTTTCCACCATCCCAGAATGTCCTTGTCCCGTGGTGCTGACAGCTTGGCAGTGTTTCCTCTTTATCCTCGATATTCAGGGACTCAAGACTTTCTTGAATCCTGAAAGTTGTTTTCCATTATTTACGTGATTATTACCTCTCCACATGTTCCCCTCCTCCCTTTTTGTCTCCTGGATCTGATCTCCACAGAACTTGCCTTTTCCCTCAGGGTCTGTCACAGGGTTTCTTGTGAGGTATTTCCACCTGACTTTTCTGACAATAATGTGGTTCTCAAGGGCAGTCATTCTCTTTCTTTTGGATATTGAATTTCTAATTAAGAAATCATGTTTTTTAGTTCCTGAAAGTGTTGGGTTTTGGTATTTTGTTTTTTGTGCTGTGATTCCATTATATTTTCATTAAAATTCTCATCTGTTTCTTCCATTGGTTCTACTACAGAAGGAATCTCAAGTTTCTGTTGGCCATCTTTCCTTTCCAAGCCCCGTAAGTGAGTTTTAATTTTCCTTTCCTACTTATGGTTGTGGTTCCCTCAGTACCGGCCAGCAGCCCACCAAGAAATGGTGATACATTTCTTGGGCAGTAGCAAACCAGGTGGTGAAAGGTGGATGGCTTCAGTTCTCACGGCCTGAGAGCTGCTACCCTCTGCTGAAGAGCTGTGAAAAACCATTCTTCTCCCAGATGTTTTCAGTCACAAGCATCAGTTCTCCTCAACTACCAAGACTGGATGCACTTTGCTCCACAGAAGAGCCCACTTCAAGGTGTTCAGGGATCAGCAAGTTGCAGCAAACAACAAGCGAAAGTTCCCTTTGGAGGGGAACCACCGGCGGTGTCTGTACCTAGAATAATGTGCAGCAACTTGAAGAATGAATTCGATCTGTATCTTTTGGCTTGAGATTTGCTCATAATTTTTATTTTTATAAAATGTTTATTTTAACCTTAAGAGTCACAGAATTATGTATTTGATATGATTACTTTTTGTAATCAAGCATCTCTATTTGTGAATAAGCTCACATATGTTGGTATGAGCACGGAGAGAGGTGTAGAGAAGCCCACATGCCTTGGTGTAGGGATGGAGGAAATAGCAATAAGCTTTCACTGTTCCAATGAGATCTCACTACTTTCAATTTTTTGCTAATGAAACATTTTAAAGGTTGGAGGACAGGCCTGTTAGGGAGTAGAAGAGCGGGACTGGTAAGAGGTTGAAAAGTAGGACTGGTGTGAGAATGAAATATTGGAATTGGATTTTCACAGGTGAAATAGTTTGGGACAAGGCAAAAGCGAGAAGTCTGCTTGAAGTGGAGTGGAGATCCCCGGAGCACAGGTGCTGCATAGCTGTGAAGTCAGAGACACTGAAGCCATCTAGAACATGGGAGGAACTGGGGGGAGCTGGAGAGCAAGCACCTGGTTAAATGTGGGCAGATGAGTAGGTCACTGTGATAAGGAGTGAACATTTTAAGACTACCAGTAGTTTTTGACTGCAGTTAGAATAAAATCTAAAGTCCTCCACATGACCCTTAAGGTCTCGCATGTTCTGACCCTCATGTCCATGGCCCCACGGCTCTACCCACTTCCTCACCCTCTCCAGCACTGTCCTCCTCACCCTCTGTGCCCGGTTGCACTCGGTTTCCCTGAAGACCAAGTTCATTCCTTTTTTATTCTTTTGAAATACTCTTTCCCCTACTTTGGCCTGGCTAGATCCTCTTCATTCTCTCATATGGCTTCCTACTCTTTTCTTTCATAATTGGCAATTTTTTATTTGTTTGATCATTTCGCATTTGTCCCACTAGATTTTAACGGTGGGATTTACCGTTCTGTAGTCTCTATCTAACAGTGCCTGGCACATAGCAGCCACTAAGTACGTATTTGATGGATGGACAGGTGGGTGGAGGGATGGTGATACTGCCATTACTTCTGAACTTCATGGTAGGGAGAGGGGAATGGAAAGGTATGTAAATTACAGTCCAGAAGAATGAGTAGCTTTCTCTCCTGCAGTCTGCAGGGGAAGCAGTTTCCTAGGTGAGGCAGCAGGTTTCCTTTCATCACAGGCGGAGTCTGAAGACACTCAAGGTGCAGGAGACCTCGTTTATAATCACACGTGTGTCCCATAGGCTACAGTGGTGAATGGGAGGGAGTTGGGAATAAGTCAGGGAGGTGCAATAGGTTGCTTCAGGTCGTTTTAAGAGGAGTTTTTGTTTTCTTGTATAAATATTAATAAAAATCCCGTATGTTGTCTTCTTTTCTTCTGATACTACTGAATTGAGAAAGTTGCTTAAGTCCTAGGTATAACTTAGTGTTTTTGATTTATTAAACATTACAGCTGTAGTAGTATTTTCCAATAACACTTCCACAAGAGAAGAAAATATTAAAAATTAGGAAAAAAGTAGTTTCCTTAAAACTTAAGATTTTCTTAAAATTGTAAAGTTAAGGCATATAAATAAGTAGCTTCTTTCTTTGGTGTGGCTTGGGGAGGGGCTAGAGGGGAGAAGGACTGTTATAAGTGCCCCATATTGTTTGATGATATTAGATGAAGTTAATATTGACAACACACTAAGCTTAAAACCAGAAAAATAAAACCTGTGATCAGCTGTCATACANTTATTTTATTTTATTTTATTTTATTTTATTTTATTTTATTTTATTATTTTTGTATTTTAGAGAGTGTGCGCAAGCGGGGGTTAGGGGCAGAGGGAGAGAGAGAGAGCATCTTATGCAGACTCTCAAGTTTAATGTGGGGCCTGGAGTGGAGCTCATTCCCATGACCCTGGGACATGACCTGAGCTGAAATCAAGAGCCAGACGCTCAACTGACTGAGCCACCCAGGTGCCTCTTGCTGTCATGTTATTTTAAATAAACATTTTAATTATAAACTGTGACCACTTTTTGCAAGCTTAAAGTTAATTTTTTGCTATCATTTAAAAAAAAAAGCTCAATTTTTTAAAAGAACAAAATAGAGCATCTGAATCTAGTACGGTAAGGCATATTAGAATGATGATTTCATTTTAATAATTAATGGTAACTAAAACTTCTTGAATGTCACCTGAATATCATTTAAAACTTTTTTATATTTAAAATATTTTGTTTATTTCTACAGATGAGCATAGTTAATTCTTTAAAATTTTCATTTCCATGCCAGGAGCCTAATTTGATTTTTAGTATTTTTTCTGATAGTGTTCAAAAAGTTAAAATGAGAAATAAGAATTTTAATTTTAAATGAGCTAACCCCTATTAAAACGCCAAGCCTAACACTTGAGAATATAGCAGACACAAAGATTTCTATGCTTTTCTTTTTCCTGCTCAACCTATAAACAGGTCTTACAAATTAATAAAATACAAATGTCTATGAGATAAAATGGCCAAAGGATAAAAATGGACAAGTCATAAGAGAAGAAATACCAATGGCCAACAAATACGTTTACAAGATGTTCAGATTTAGTCATAAAGAAATATAAATGAAAATGAATCTCTTATCTTTCCCTACAGTAATTTTAAAGAGGTAATTCCTAGTTTTGAAAAGACAGGGTAAAATGAGAATTCTCACACACTACTCATGGGACTCACTGTTCCATTATCTCTGGATTTACCATAATATATTCATTATTACCCTACTGTTGGATAGTTTTCATGTTTTCTCTGTTACAAACTCTTCTGCAGTGAATTTCATCATGCATCTAATTCTTACTTTAGGATAAATGCCTAGATGTGAATTATAGTATCAAATGCCATGAAAAATTTCAGAGTTCTTGAAACACAATTGCTCGTGCCATTTGCTACAGTAATTTGCAACTTGGGCATTTGTTCTAAGGTAATAATTAGATGCTAGTGGGAAATACTTCTGTTATGCCACTCTTATTACTTAGGCAATGCCTGGCACCTAGTAACAACAATTAAATCTTGTCATTCTACATTCAAATGAATATCAGTGTTGTCATCTTCCAATTTTAGTTAAAACTGTAAAGCAGGGATGTGAACATTCTCTTAAAATTACAAGAAGTTTTGAAATTGTAAATATTAATATTTATTCATAATTTTAGAAGTGCTATCCTTTTATTTCTAATAGCTGATGTCAGTTCATGTAATACCTGAAGCTGTTTATTTTCCTACATGTCTATTTATTTGATATTCACTTGTATTATTATTGTTTTTTTAGTGCGAATAATCTCTACACCCAAGTGGGTCTTGAACTCACAACTCTGAGATCAAGAGTCGCATGCTTTTCCAACCAAGCCAGCCAGGCACCCTCTATTTAAATTTTTTTTATGTTGCTAAAAGTCAAGTTGGGAGGGGCACCTGGGTGGCTTAGTTGGTTAAGCATCCAACTCTTGATTTTGGCTCAGGTCATGGGTCTCTGCGCTGACAGTGTGGAACCAAGGAGTCCTTCTCTCCCTCACTCTCTGACCCTCTCCAACTCATGCACACATGTGCCTGCCCACTCTCTCTCTCAAAGTAAATAAATGAACTTAAAAAAATGAATAGATGTCACCCATTCTTAAAAAAAGTCAAATTAGGTTGTAGTTAGTATACAATGAATTCTGGATGCGAATCTTTGTTGGAGATAGACCTAAAATATTTTTGACTTCTCAGTGAGTTATGTTTTACTTTGTTCATTGTAACTTTTTTTAATGTTTATTTATTTATTTTTGGGGGGAGGGTCAGAGAGAGAGAGAGAGAGAGAGAAATCCCAAACAGGCTCCATGGTCAACACATTGATCTCCCTAAACATGAGATCCTGACCTGAGCTGAAATCAAGAGTCGGATGCTTAACCAACTGAGCCACCCACCTGCCACCATCTTTACTATTTGTGAATATTGTATATCCTTTCACTTACTTAGAATTTTTAGAAAGATCTCTCAGTAGTGTTTTATAGTTTTCAATTAAATGCCTTGCACATATTTTGTTAGGCCTAGGTGTTTGATCTTTTGGATCCTCCTATCAATCATATTATTTTTTTTCATTTTTATATATTTGTTATTGTGATACAGCAACAGAGTTTATTCTTATATGCTTACTTATACTCAAATATATTGACGAAATTTAATTCTGGTAGTTTATATGTTCTTTTGGATTTTCTTTGTATACGATCATATCATTTACAAATAAAGACTTTTATTTCTCCTTTCTAATCATCTGCCTTTCTCTTATCTTTCTTCATTTGTACATTGGATAGGACTTCGTATACAATTTTAAATAGGGACAGTGACAGCAGATACTGTTTTCTTCTTTGAAATCTCAGGGAATAGCTTTCAATAATTCATTATGTTTGCTGTGCATTATTGTAGATAGATTATCAGATTAAGAAATGACTTTCTATTCATAGTTTACTGTGAGTTTTCATTATGTACATGGATATTGGATTTTATGAATTGCTATTTTAATATATCTTTGAATAATTATATGATTTCCTCCCCTTTTTGGTTAATAATATTAATTAGATTAATTGACTTCAAATATTAAACTACCCTTGCACTTCTGAAAGAAACCCCATTTGTTCTTCTATATTACCTTTTTTGTATATTGCTGGATTAAACTATTTTGCTCAGGATTTTTACCTCTCTGTTCTTGTGAGAGCCTGGTCTGTAATTTTTTTTTCTTAAAAACACCCCTGTCAGTTTTAGTTATGGGGGCAGTGTCCTAAGGCAGGAGAGCTATTTTCTCTATCTCCAATGATAGTATTACATTTATAAAGAGTAAAGGTATATAAAAATCTCCCATCATTATTGTACATTTTTCTATTCCTCATTTTAATTCTCTCAGTGTCTCCTGTGACTATTTTGACCTATGTTTGTTGCATACAGATTTAGAATTGTGATGTTTTCCTATGAGTTGACCCCTTTTATCATTATTAAATGTCTTTATCTCTAATAATGCTTTTTGCCTTAAAGTATGTTGTCTGATATTAATATGGTCATGCCAGCTTTCATTGTTTAGTGTTTGCATAGACAATTGACCCTTAAACAACATAAGTTTGAACTGCATGGGTCCACATATATTTTTTTCAATGAAGTACTATAAATATATTTTCTCTTCGTTATGATTTTTTAATAACATTTTCTTTTGTCTAGCTTATTGTATGAATACTTTATCTTATACATAATATATATGACATATAAAATATGTGTTGACTATTTACATTATTGATAAAGCTTTCGGTCAATAGTAGGGTATAGTTAAGTTTTTGGGGAGTCAAAAGTTATACATGAATTTTGGACTGTGCAGGGGGTCCGTGCCCCTAACATGCATATTGTTCAAGGGTCAACTGTATATCTTTTTCCATACTATTATTCCCCATCTTTCTATAGCTTTATATTTTATTGTATAAACCACAAAATATATTCTGTTTGTTTGCTTGTAGCCTTTTCAGTTTGATGGTCCTCATCTGTATATTTTGGCCTATTTGTATTTAATTTTAACAGAATTGGGTTTGATGGTCTTTCTTTTTCTATTTCATCTATTTTTTTCCTAATCTTTCTATGACATTTTTTCCTCTCTCTCTCTAAGTTTTTAGATTCCAGTTAGTTAACATATAGTATAATACCAGTTTCAGTTGTAATAGTGATTGAACACTTCCAGACAACACCAGGTGTTCATCCCAACAAATGCATTTCTTACTCCCCATCACCTATTTCACCCATTCCCCCACCCACTTCCCTCAATTTGTTCTTTATAGTTAAGAGTCTATTTCTTGGTTTGCCTCCCTCTTTGTTTTTTTTCCCTTTGCTCATTTGTTTTGTTTCTTAAATTCTATTAGTGAAATTATATGGTATTTGTCTTCCTCTGACTGACTTCACTTATCACTATACTCTCTAGCTCCATCCATATTATTGCAAATGGCAAGATTTCATTCCTTTTTATGGCTGAATAATATTCCACTGTACATGTATATCACATCTTCTTTATCCATTCATCAGTTGATGGGCACTTGGGCTGCTTCCATATCTTGGCTATTGTAAAATAATGCTGCTATAAACATGGGGTGCATGTTTCCCTTTGAATTAGTACTTTTGTATTCATTGGGTAAATACCCAGTTGTGTAGTAGCTAGATTATAGTTCTATTTTTAACCTTTTGAGGAACCTCCATACTGTTTTCCAGAGTGGCTGCACCAGTTTGCATCCCACCAACAGTGCAAGAGGGTTCCCCTTTCTGTACATCCTTGCCAACACCTGTTGTTTCTTGTGTTGTTGATTTTAGCCCTTCTGAGAGGTGTGAGGTATTATCCCATTGGGGTTTTGATTTGTATTTCCATGATGATCAGTGATGTTGAGTATCCTTTCATGCGTCTGTTGGCCCTCTATATTTCTTCATTGAAGAAATGTCTGTTCGTGTCTTCTGCCCATTTTTGATTTATTTGGTTTTTCGTGGTGTTGAGTTGTTGAACTTATTTATATATTTGGGGGACTTAGCCTTTATTGGGCAGGTTATTTGCAAATATCTTCTCCCATTCAATAGGTTGTTTTTTTAATTGTATTGATTTTTTTCTTTGTTATGCAGAAGCTTTTTATTTTCATGTAATCCCAATAGTTTATTTTTGCTTTTGTTTCCCTTGATTCAAAAGACATATCTAGAAAGATGTTGCTATAGCTGATGTCAGAGAAATTACTGCCTGTGCTGACTGCTAGGATTTTCATGGTTTCAGGTCTCCCATGTCCTTAATAAATTCTGAGTTTATTTTTGTGTATAGTGTAAGAAAGTGGTCCAGTTTCATTCTTTTCATGTAGCTGTCCAGTTTTCCCAGCACCATTTGTTGAAGAGACTATCTTTTTCCTGTTGGGTATTTTTCTGCTTTGTTGAAGATTAATTGACCATTTACTTGTGGGCTTCTCTCTGTGTTTTCTGTTCTGTTCCATTGATCTGTGTGTCTATTTTTGTGCCAGTACCATACTATTTTGATCACTACAGATTTCTTTGTGATATAACTTGAAGTCTGGAATTGTGATGTTTTCAGCTTTGCCTCTCTTTTTCAAGATTTCTTTGGCTATTCAGTGTCTTTTGTGGTGCCATACAAATTTGAGGATTGTTTATTATAACGTGTGAAAAACCCTACTGGTATTTTGATAGGGATTACATTAAATATATATGTTGCTTGGGGCACCTGGGTAGCTCAGTCAGTTGGGCATCCAACTTTGGCTTAGGTCATGATCTTGCAGCTCATGAGTTTGAGTCCTGCATTGGGCTCTGTGCTGACAGCTCAGAGCCTTGAGCCTGCTTCAGATTCTGTGTCTCCCTCTCTGTCTGCCTCTCTCCCACTCATACTCTGTCTCTGTACTAAACAAATTTTAACAAAATGTGTACATTGCTTTGGGTAGTTTTGACCTTAACAATATTTGTTCTATTCCATGACCATGAAATGTCTTTCCATTTCTTTGTGTCATTTTAAATTTCTTTCATCAGGGTATCATAGTTTTCAGAATACAGATCTTTCACCTCTTTGGTTAGTTTTATTCCTAAAATTTTTATTCCAAAAATTTTACTATTTTTGATACAGTTGTAGATGGGATTGATTCCTTAACTTTTCTTTCTGCTGCTTCATTATGGGTGTATAGAAATGCAAACAGATTTCTGTACATTGATTTTATATCCTGTGACTACTGAGTTCATGCATCAGTTCAGTTTTTTGATGCAATCTTTCAGGTTTTCTATATAGAGTATGATGTCATCTACAAATAGTGAAAGTTTCATTTTTTCCCTTGCCATTCTAGATGCTTTTTCTTTCTTTTTGTTTTCTGATATGCTGTAGCTAGGACTTCTAGTACTGTGTTAAAGAACAATGGTAAGAGTGAACCTCCCTGTCTTGTTCCTGACCATAGGGGAAAAGGTCTCAGTTTTCCCCCATTGGGTATGATATTAGCTATGGGCTTTTCAAAATGGCCTTTGTTATATTGAGGTAGTTCCTTCTAAACCTACTTTGTTTCGGGTTTCTATCATGATTGGATGCTGTGCTTTGTCAAGTGCTTTTTCTGCATGATCATATGGTTATTATCCTGTCTTTTACTGATGTGATATATAATATTGATTGATTTGTGTATATTGAACCACATTTGCAACTCAGGAGTAAATCCCACTTGATTGTGATGAATGATTTTTTAAACATATTGTTGCATTTTGTTAGTATTTTATTGAGAATTTTTGCATCCCATGCTTATCAGGGATATTGGTCTGTAGTTCTCTTTTTTAGTGGAGTCTTTATCTGGTCTTGGTATAAGGGTAATGCTGGCCTCACAGAATGAGTTTGAAAGTCCTCCTTCCTTTTCTATTTTTTGGAATAGTTCAAGAAGAATAAGTATGAAGTGCCTGGGTGGCTTAGTCAGTTAAGCATCTGACTCTCAATTTCGGCTCAGGTCATGATCTCACACTTAGTGAGATTGAGCCCTGCATCAAGCTCTGTGCTGACAGTGTGGAGCCTGCTTGGAATTCTCTCTCTCCCTCTCTTCTCTCTGCAGCCCCCTCCTCCCTCCCTCCCTCCCTCCCTCTCTCTTTCTCAAAATCAATCAATCAATCAATCAATCAATAAAAGAAGAATAGGTATTAACTCTTTAAATGTTTGGTAGAATTCACCTTTGAAGCTATCTGGCCCTGGACTTTTGTCTGTTGGTGATGTTTTGATTACTAATTCAATTTCTTTGCTGGTTATTGGTCTGTTCAAGTTTTCTATTTCTTCCTGTTTCAGTTTTGGTAGTTTATATGTTTCTAGGAATTTATCCATTTCTTCTGTCCATTTGTCCAATTTGTTGGCATATAGTTTTTCATAATATTCTCTTACAACTGTATTTCTTTGGTTTTGGTTGTATTTCTGTGGCTTTGGTTGTTGTCTGTCCTCTTTTATTCTGGATTTTATTTGAGTCTTTTTTTCTTTTTTTTTATTAGTCTAGGTAGAGGTTTATCAATTTTATTGTTTTTTAAAATTTATTTTTTAAAGAGCCAGCTTCTGGTTTCATTGATCTGTTCTATTGTTTGGGTTAATTTTAGTTTCTTTATAATTTATTTCTGCTCTAATCTTTATTATTATGTCTTTTCTTCTGTTGGTTTTCGTCTTCATTTGTTGTTGTTTTTTACAACTTCTTTTGGTATAAGGTTAGGTGGTTTATTTGGGATTTTTCTGGCCTCTTACATTAGGCCTATGTTGCTATATATTTCCCTCTTAGGACTGCTTGCTTTATGTTCCTTTTTCTCTCCTTTGATTTTTTTCTATATAAAGTATCTTTTATATAAGTCTCCACATTTCCTTCTATTAAAGAGCTATAGATACTAAAGATGACTTATTTTTTTGCCAGAGAGGGTCTACCTTTCTTTCTTTTTTTAAGCAGATTAATTGAGGATGGGCTGGTCAATTTAATCCAATTAGCTAATGACTTCTGGCCATCCCTATTCCAGTGGCATATCTGTTTTGGACTTTGAACTGAGAGTGTGAGGGTCTTTTCCACTTAAGCACTGATGGCTGCTGCTAATTATGCCCTGTTCACAGGTTTTCAGGTTAAGTTTTTAGCCAGTTACCCCACACAGGCTTCAGAATTCAGGTAAGTGCTTGATGAAGAAACATGCTGTCTATTTGCCACACTTAAGTCTCCATTTTTCCCCCATTTTCCATAAACCATCAAAAGCTCTGCTACTTTCATGAGAAAGAATGAAATTTGGCCATGTGTAGCAACATGGATGGACCTTGAGGGTGTAATGCTGAGCGAAATAAGTCAGGCAGAGAAGGACAAATATCATATGTTTGCACGTATAGGAGGATTAGGAGGAACTTAACGAAGGACCATGGGAGAGAAGAAGGAGGGAAATGGTGGGGGAAAGGGAGAGAGGCAAACCATGAGAGACTCTTGAATGCTGAGAACAAACTAAGGACTGATGGTATGGGGGGCGGGGGGGGGGAGATGGGCATGGAGGAAGGCATTTGTGGGGATGAGCACTGGGTGTTATATGGAAACCAACTTGACGATAAACAATTTGTAAAAAAACAAACAGACAAAAAAGAATACATGAAAATGCCCACTTAGGTGGCTTTAATAGCTTGTGTTGCCATGTCGTTAAAATGCCTAGTATTGCCTTCAAGAACTCGTCTGTTACAGAAGACTTAACACAGTTCTCTACTTTCCATTATTACAAAAACAAATCCTAATGNATGCTACTTTCTATGACCCCCAGAAGCAGTCGTCTCCCAGGGGCCAAGGCTGAACTCCCAGCTTCTAGCCATGTCCATCATTGGTAACTGTCCCCTCAGAAAACATAGCTGCTGAATACTGAACATACAAAGATGATTAAGACCTATTTTCTTCCATACAACAGAGCTTCCTAACCTTTCAAAACCATGACACATATGGAAAATAATATTTTTTAAATGTCAAACTATAGTAAACAGAGGAAGATGCTAATAGCCAGAAATTTCTGGCCCAGAGCTCTTGCCAACATAGTTCTTGGGCAGATCATTCCATTTTACTAGTTGAGAGATCAATATTTTCACATTTGTACCACAATATTTTCACCTATGTGTGGTAATGGGTGAGACCCTTTGCCTTAATAAGTTCATTCCTCTTTTTCTAGCCTTTCTCTTATGAAAGACTCTGAATATTTTCTCACACCCCTTGTCAGAGAATGAGTACTAAGTCTAGGTGCCTTTTGGATCCGAGATGAATATGGAGGTATGCTAGAATCCCTGTACCCTTCCTCAGTCTGTGTCTGTTCCATGGTTTATCTAGACTACTTAAAGCCTTTAACTAGAAGCATAAACTAGTACCTTATTAGCTTGTTGGTCATCTCTTTCTCTTCTGTTCTTTCTTTGTATGACAGATTTTTCTCATCCAGAAGAACAAAGAATTTCCATTGTAAAGAGCGCAGTATAATAGCTGAGATAAAGTTATCATTTTCAATGGGAAAATGACTGAAGCAAACTGATATGTATGGTTGAGATTATGCTTGTTATTTTATTAACTCTTTAAATTCTAAGTTGGTGGATAACTTAGTATTTTACTGTTGATAAATAAGGATACTCTGCAGTTCTCAGAAAAATCTCTTGGTTTATAAAAATGTAAACTTAGGTCTACTTCACAAACAAATGTTTTATTTAATTTATAAATAGTTGAACCAGGAATATGTTGAGAATTTACTGTGATACTTAGCTGAGGAATGATGCATTGTTAGGCTGTATTCACACATTAGACTTTAATTTGTTCAATGTGATGTCTTTTTACGGTATAGTAAATATGTAGAGAGAACAGTATGATGATGGCATTAATTCCTGCCAGGATTACATTATATGGACAATGTAATCACTGCAAACACTCAGACTATGGGGATGGTGAGGACAACAATATTCCCTAAACTGGTTTAGAGTTATCAGGCTGCTGCTGGTGGTAGAAGCCTTATAAATGGAACAGAGCAGAAAAATGTTTAATGACGCTAAGCCGTAAGAAATGATAAAGGCTGTGGCTCCCGTAATGAAACTTTATGGGCTAGCAACTTCCCAGTCCTACAAAGTTCACAAATGAATTAGCAAACCCCAAATTGTTAAAAGCAAAAGTATCCAATTATGATTCTTTGTTTAATTCCTAATTATGAGGTGATTCTGTAACTGCATACTTCAGTTCACAATTTGAGGATTCCTAAGTAAAGAGACATTTTTACTAAAGTAAGCAATCAAGTTAACTGACATACATTACTGATTAGCAGATTGATAAGAGTGTAAGGAACCAAGGTATATTGTAAGATGAGTTAAAGCAACTTTAATGTTTAATGATTATTAAGGCAATGGGAGAAGGTATAAATAACCCCATTTCTCAATTAATTTAGGCATTTGTATCTATCAGTATAGATTTTATAGTCTTTCAACTACTTATACATATTACATTACAAAATTATTTCTAAGAATTTTGGATTTTTTTGTATAGATCAAAATTGTTACTTTCTTACTAGTGATTACTAGTATGTACAAAATGTATCATTTTTGTCTCCTAGTTACATTGCTAATTAATTCTGTTAGTATTCCAGTTGATACTCTTGCCTTTTTAAAGAGGCAGTATAAGATTGTAATTAACTATATTAATAATTCTGTTATTCTCCATTTATTCATAATGACTTTTCTAAATTCTGTAAAATTTTCTTATTTTGTCTGTTTTATCTGTCATATATTAATTAATGCTGATGTATGTTAAAGTCTCCCACTGCGTATGTATTTCTGCCCATTTTCCCTCCTACAAAATCTGATGCTATTATTTGGATATTATCTACTCCTTTTATTTATTTTTTTTTAATTTTTGAGAGAGAGATAGAGACAGCGTGAGCAGGGGAGCGGCAGAGAGAGAAGGAGACACAGAATCTGAAGCAGGCTCCGGCTCTGAGCTGTCAGCACAGAGCCCGGTTGCGAGCTCGAACCCATGAACCGTGAGATCATGACCTGAGCCGAAGTCAGACGCTTAACTGACTGAGCCACACAGGTACCCCTATCTACTCCTTTTAATAGATGTCTTAGACCATTCACTTTTTAATCTTTTGTGGTAGTCACAAAGCTGACATATTATAAATTATACTACTTAAGTAGGCTTCAATTTTTATCCCTTTTTGTCTTGAATTATAATTGGGTAGTATGAGTATTGCTACCTTTACACACCCTTTCTTCATATTTGCCTGATAACTTGTGCCTATTCCACTATTTTTGTTTCAGTGCCTTTTCATAGGGATAGGAATTTGCTACTTATTCTAACCTTTCCCCTTCCCAGTCCTTGATAATTTGGTATAGGATAATTCAGTCTGATAATAAAACCATTTGTTGTTCTTCTAATAGTGCACTATAAATATTACTTTAATAAATAAATAAATAAAATTTATTATTATTTATAAAATAGATAAAAATATTTTTACCATGTGTAAAATAATCATTTAAATTTATATTTTTTATTTTTAACTTATTTCACGGGGTCCACACCTAGCCTGGGAGCCCCGAAGTTGGTATTTAAAGCCTGTTTTGAGACCTCAAAATTACAATGAAAAAGATGAAGAAGATGGTTTTTCCTTTTATCAACAGGTCAATTGATGTTTAATAAGGAATATGAGGTTTCTTGATTTTTAGGACAGATTTTAAAGAGCACTATGACACAAAACAAAATGTTATCATTTTAGTTTTCCTGTATGGTCTTAAGATGATAATTTCAGACCTAGGTCCAGTCTATTTGGAAACTCACATATCATATGTGAAGGTATTTTCCAAGTTTCAGTCAAAACAATTCTTTTTTCATGCCTTATTTTTCAGTTTCTTCACTGGTTTTTGATCTTATAAGGTTTTCAAATGAATTTTATCATAAATAACTTAATTATGGTGGTAATAAGTGTTTATTTGAAAGCAAATTCAAATGATACTCAGGCATATGATGTAAAAAGTATTACTTCAGCTGCTTCTTACCCTGGATTCCACTCTCCAAAGTAGCCACTGCTAATAGTTTCCAATTTGTAATGCTCAACCGTTTAAAGAAGTCCAATTCTTTAAATAATTTAGTCCAAGAAAGAAACAGTATCTGGTTCTTTTATAAATAAGAATTAATTTTAAATACTTTTAAATTTTAGTAACACACAAAGTTAGAGATACTGAATGACACTGAAAATGTTAGTTAATGTTGAAATGGCCAAGTAAACATTTTTCTGTAACGTATTTTCCATTGTCTGTTTTGAGTAAAAGCATGAGCTATCCTTTGAAAAAAGACATTTTTCTGTATTCTAACAGGTATAGCAAGTTTTCACTATTTATGTAAAAATCAATATATAATTTTAGTGATTTCAGTTCTATTTAAAAATGAAAGTATAGTTTATTAGTGGCATTTTATGTTTTTCATCTTAATACAATCCTTTTAAGGCCATACATTCCAGGATCCAAGTTTTAAAGTAGTTTGTATACACCCAACATGCAAGGCCATGACTTTAATCATTTCCTCACCAGAACTTCAATTATGCCAAGCACTTTTTAATTATCCTGCAGCCCACAAGTCTATTCTTAGTAAAAAGTCTGACTTGTACAGAGGCAGTATATTCCTCTGCGGCAAAATTCAACTCACCACTTTGCAGCCCCACCCATGAAAAAGCCCTGTGAATTAAAAGCTACTAAATTAAGTGTGTATTTTTAACAGCTTCAATTTTCAAGTCAAGTTTGGCACAGAAGTGGAAGACATTTTTTTGAAGTACAAAAATGCTATGTTGGCATTTCATGGTATTTTCAGAATGCAGTTCGTTTTTTGGGTTGTCTCCTTTACAAAGTTAGTTTCTTATAACATCAATTTTTTTTTCTAAAGGGAATGTGTTTAATCATTTGCCCTACCACTTTTTATTTTTATGGTATTTAAAGAAGAAAATTCTGAACCAAGAAGAACAGTGATAGAAAAAGAACGTACTTGTAAGGACAGATCTAGTGGGGAGGGGAAAAGCTTTGAGGCACAGTGGGTGGCAGGAGAAACCCTGAGCTGAGTGGAATTGGGTTTGGCATTTCATGCACAGATTAAAACCTGTAATGCAAACCCTGAAATTAAGAGAAAGTAAACTCCTTAAAATTATTGTATTGTTTTCTTCTTTCTACTTCCTAGTTATGGAAAATCTGTTTTGCCCAATGAATGCAAATAGAATACTAAGTCATTCTAGGAAATGCTTGTATAAGGTTAATGCTTATAAGAGATGCTAAATTCCTAATACTATAAAATATATTAACTCAAGAAATAGTTCATAAGAATCTCTTACATGTAAAGCCTGTACTTCTTTCATGTTTTAATGTAGCTCCAACAATCTATTGCCTCATGATCCACCTTAGGAAAATGCACTGTTCAAAATCTGAACTTAGGAAATGTGGGCTCAATCAATACAGTTTTCCTCATCTATCCTTGCCTTCATCTACTCTAGAGACTGGACTATCTAAAACCCAATTCCCCATTTTGACTTTCAGCTAAAAGTTGCATGTTGAGATTCTGACCAATGAGGTGTAAAATGAAGGTCACTGGTGCCACATGGTATCCTTATGCCAGGGGGTCTGGAAGTGCTGTTGTCCTCACTAAGAGTGGTACAGCTCAAGGCTAGAAGGAGCCAGGGTTGTTGACTCGGGTCAATGGCATCCTTGACCACCATGCTAGAGTGGACTCCCTACTCTGGGGCTTCTTGTGGCATGAAATAAATAAACCTCTTCTTATTTAAACCACCTTTGTGCTGGGGCTCCTGTCACTCTTAGCTGCATGCATTACTAACTGGCCCAGGGAAAGAATTAGTTTGGCAATAGCATGACAGTGGTCTTCATATTCCAGATTGTGCTAACCACTCTCCAAGGTGGCCCACAACAATTCCCGTCTCCTTCATACCCTCATGTAGTCCTGTCCCACACTCTGCCAGCATTGGTTTGTGTGACCATAAAGATGTGGCTTCTAAGGCCCTGTGACACTGTAAAAAATAAATGAAAAATGTAACAGTATCTCTAAAACGACTTATGCTTTCTTTTTTATGGAATGTCACACCTTTCTTTTTGTATGATGTTTTCTGTTCTATTATAGTATATATCCGTTAGTAGAATGAGAAAATTTAAATCATTTTCAAAGTTAATTTCTGAAGACCCCTTATATAATACTATATACCAGGCTCTTTTCTGTGTTCTTTAACTTCATTTACTCACTTTTTTCTTCAGATGACTTTTGTTTTTAAATGTTTTATTTATTTGAGAGAGAGAGAGAGAAAGAGAGAGAGAGAGAGATGGTGAGCAGGGGAGGGTCAGAGAGAGAGGGAGACACAGAATCTGAAACAAGCTCCAGGCTCTGAGCTGGCTGTCAGCACAGAGGCTGACGCGGGGCTTGAACCCACAAACTGTGAGATCATGACCTGAGCTGAAGTCGGACGCTTAACCAACTGAGCCACCCAGGCGCCCCTTCAGATGACTTTTTGAGAGATTATTTCAACCAGTTGGCATTTGCAAAAATTGAGGCAGAGAGGTTAAAAATCCTGCCCAAGGTTACACACCTAGGAGGTAGAAGACCTGGGATTTGAGCCTAATGAAGCTCCTTCCAGCATTTGCAATCCTCTCACCACATAAAAATCGCTTGAATTCTAGTAATTGGAGAAAACTGACCCTCTTTCTATAGATATGTATATATGTTTGCAGTGTTTAAGTTGTTTACTATTTTTTAGCAGAACAAGTCAGTTCCTGTTGGCATTCACAGTTCCTTAAGCTATCATTGTTCCTCTGAGTGTTGAGTATATATGAGAATGCTGGATGTTACCTGCTTTCTGCTGGGGAAGCAAGCTCTCTCAACAGTGTCTGCCCAGAGCGAACATGAAACAGAAAAGTAGTTAGGTGTATGTTGAAAGGAATGAAGGACCAAAAAAGGGAAGGTGTGTTTACCTGGAGATGGGCAACCGCTGGACGCTGCTACTGGGCCCAAGACAGGAGCAGCAGAAGGGCAGATGCTGTTGCCCAGACCTCACAAGCCCCTGTGCTCCTGGCACTGAGTGGACTTACAGGAAGCAGGGAGTCCTGCAGCACTGGAAATGAAGCTAGGCAAACTTTATTACATCCTACGATCCTGCAACCTTTTGTGAAACATTTTATTACACTGTGGAAGTCATCAGGGTTATGTTTCAATCACAATGCCTGAGAGGCTAACTTTAAAACAACCACATCGACAATCCTACACTTCCTTGGCTATGTACTTAGAATAGAACTTCTTCTAAGGTTCTTGGCTTGGCTGGAAAGAAAACGATAATTAAAATAAATTAAAAAAAACTCCTACCAATGTTATACGAGTCCAGGAATCCTGCCGTCCAAACCATGTTGCCTGTCAAGGGGCTCAGGCTTTCCTGGTGCTCTGCCACGTTGGTCGGAGCTACCTCCGAAAGGGAAGTCCTCCTCATCCCCAGTCTCTGTCAGTGTCTCCCATCGGCAGATTCTGAGATACAGCTGGAAAGGGGGTATGGAAGAGACTGGAGTATGCAGACTTCAAGCTCCCTTCAATGGAAGAAAAACAGGATAGAAATGGAGTTGAGACCTAGTGTCCAAGGAACAGACTGGTCTCAAAAGTGTTGACGTCCCAGGGCACCTGAGTGGTTCAGTCGGTTAAGCATCTGTCTTGATTTTGGCTCAGGTCATGATCTCACGATTGGTGAAACTGAGACCCACGATTAAGACCCACCTCAGGCCCTGAGTTGACAGCAAGGAGCCTGCTTGGGATTCTCTCTCTCTATACTCCCCTTCACTCTCTCTCAAAATACGTAAACATTAAGAAAAAGCAAACAAATATTGACCTCTCCTTGACATGTTTTACTTCCCTTAATATGCTTTTCCATGTTATTAAATATTCCACAATTAATGGCTGTGTTATGTTCTCTGTTAATTTTTAACACTCTGATTAAGTTTATTTGCTGCCTTTCTTTGTGTTAATTTTCCTCATTTTCTTTGAAATTTTAGTTTTATGGGTTATTTTATGTAGGAGTTGACATCTTCCTCTTCTCCAAGCCCCCCAGTCTATCAGTTTTTTGGTTGCCTCTACCATCTCTAGCCGAAGGCACGATCTTAGTCAGTGGCTCTGGCTTCTGTAAACCCTTGGTGATTGGAGATATTAGAGAGATGCAGTCATTGAGCTGGCCAAGAGTAACACTGTCCTGGCTTCCAGCTTTGGTAAGGACACCTGGTTCTGACCTTCCACACAAGTCCAACTCTAGACTGACTCCAGCCTCAGCTCCTGCTTACTGCTGCAGATGATCTATTGCCTTGCTTTTGAATATGACTATGACTTTTCTTTATATAAAAACATCTATCATTGCTGTGTTTATGGTAGTGGGAGGAATTTAAAGCATGACTACTTAGTGCCATATTAATGACATCTGTCTTAATACATTTAGTTGATTTGCTTTGGTTTCTTTAGGTAAATGATCATATTACCCAAGAATAACAAGAAATGGAACCACCATTTAATCAGTACTTAATACATGGTGGGTACACTCTGCTGTGTGCTTTAACTGCATGTTAGGGCTTGGAAATGAGCAAGATTACTGCTGTC
Source organism: Crocuta crocuta (assembly GCF_008692635.1). NCBI lineage: Eukaryota > Metazoa > Chordata > Mammalia > Carnivora > Hyaenidae > Crocuta > Crocuta crocuta. The sequence continues at coordinate 9,206,810 of NW_027531143.1, read as the reverse complement.
TTTTCTAGGGATAGCTGTCAAATTGTGAAAACAAATAGCAATGCAAATAATTCTGTTCATATCAACACAAATTAATTTTGACTGGTAGATTGTAGATCTTTGTAAGTCAAATTCTCATTGAACAGGTCTTACCATCATATCTGGTCCCTCAGTAATTGAAGAGTTGAGTAAAATCTTTGGTACATGTCTGTTTTGTATTTGTGTAAGAGTTGTGATTTTACTTTTGAAAATTACACTTCAGCATACATAGTCTCTCCTAATCTTCAAAACCTGAGAAATATCTGTTATTCATATTCAGTAGATGAAAAAACTGAGACAGATCACATGGTTTACTGCTCAATGTCAAATTAACTAGTAAGTGGCCAAACTAGGATTTAAACCCCCCAATTTTACTACCTTCAAGATCTCTGCTCTTGTAGTTTATTGTTTGCCTTGCAGAAACTCCATTTGCTCACAGAATGTTTTATTTTTTCAAAAATATATTAACCTCTGCAAAACAATAACTAAAATTTATTAAGTGTTTACTATGTGTTATGCACCAAGCTAAATGTTTGTATGGATTACAAACATTTAATAGATGGGAAAACTGAGCTTAAAGAGGTTCACTAACTTGACCAAGGTTTTCCATGCTATTTCTAGTTTTTCCTTCTAATGCAGTAGTTTTCAGCATTAGTTGCATGTAAGAATTATCTACAGAACTCTTAAAAATCAGCTTATCAGAATGTCTTAAAAGATCCCTAGCTGATTCTAATGTATAGACCCATTATCTAAGGGAGATCATTTGACACCTTGCTTCCCTAGCTAGCTGATACATACAAGAATTATACAAACCTACAGTGCCTGTTTTTTTTTTTTTTCCTGATATAGCTTGAAAAGGGAATAATGGGGCTGAGATCTATGTTATCCTGAAGCTTGAGTGTCTAGAAGTGGCCAGGGCTTAAATAGAAGCATTTGGAAAAATTGATGTCAGCCGAAAGCCAAATCATAACAGGAGCACAGCACATTGAGAAACCATCTCAGTGGTAAGTAAATGATTTTTACATTGATTTACCAAATCAATAAGATCAGCTTTGTAGTGCCAACCAATAATACTTATAAAAGTCCATATTTTTTAGGGAAACGTTCTCTTTCTGTGATTTAGAAAATTATTTGGATGGCCAATCATATTTTCTGCATACTTCCTCATCCCCCTTGCCCACAGAGGCAGACAGGGTGGCTTAAAAGCCATTTGGCAATCTTTCAGTCTTGCCTTTTCCTGCATAATGGCTTGAATGCGAGAATACTCACCTTTCTAACATACTATTCACTGGAGGTGACGATGTGACCCAATTCAAGCCAGTAGTATATAAGTCATTGTATGAAACTTTAAGACCGCTTTTTTAAAGGGATAAATTAAGGTCCCCTGGCCCTGATGGGAGATGTGGCATGAGGCGATACAGCAGCTATCTCGTGACCTTGTGGAGAAAAGCCACATGCCAGGCATGGTGAAGCAGAAGGATAGGACTCACCTTGGTTTCTCAATGATCTGGAGCTCCAGCCCTTGACAGCCTTACATAAGACACTTTATTACATTAGCTCCCTTAATCACTCAAGCCACTTTCAGTTGTGCATGCAGCTAAAGTTAGTGTCCTAACTAATACATTTGCCAAAACCTGGATGTAAGAATGCATTTTTTGGTCATTTTGTTTGAAAAACCATAGGCAACCAAAAGTTTCTGAAAGCAAAGTAATGTTCAGTCAGTTGAATTAAATCCAGTAGGGAATCTACACAGGATCTCCTAAGTCAGGTCTTTCTTTTTTGGTTTTGGTTTTTTAAATCAGCCATATTTGGTGATGCCTCCATACCCTAGTTTCCATTCTGATCTCAAATTAACTGGTAAGTTCTAATTAAAATATATATAATGTTAAACAAATTAAACAAGGGGACAATTAGACAGAGGTGGTTCTAATACCTTAGCAGCTTAGTGTAAGAAAACTAAAATGTAAGCCCGTAAATGACTCTGGGTTAAGAAAGCAAAACCTGAAGACAACCAATCACAAACAATCAACAAACTAGGCTTTTCCAAATAAAGCAAATGCTTCACCTCCAGTCAGTCAAGTAATTTCCTTGCTTTGCTTCTGTCTCCTCACTGTAAAAGTTTCACCCACAGCTCCTGTCAGCGGAGCACTGCTATTCACTTTCTGTTTGGTGCTCCCCAATTAGAATCAATATTTGCTCAAATAAGTTCTTAAAAATTTTAATATGCCTCAGTTTACCTTTTAACAATACCCAGTACAACTAAAGACAACTCCTATTTCTTTGTCTTTAATAGTAAAACAATACAAAACCTAACAGTTCATAGTTACCAGCTTTCTTTTCTTAGATTCAATTGTAATGCAAAAATTTGGAAACAGAATCAATTTGATGTCTGATAACGTAAAACTATCAGGTAACTTAGGGCTTTATACATTTTATCATGAGAAATGCTGATCAAACTAATAATGGCATTGTTAGAAAAATGTGCCATTTTGTTGGAGCTTCTGACTGCCTATTTTTTTTTTAACTTTTTGTATGCTTCCTCTGTGACTGTTCCACTCAATCCTCAGATAGTCTGTTCATATTTCAGACTACTAATATGGTAAAGTCTCTTATTTCTTGTGACTGAAGAATAATTTAAACGGTAGAATATCTAGATTAAATCTAGGATATTTAGTTTAAAATAGTGAGTTTTCAGATAGTCAGAAAAATACTATGATTGACCTATATGATTTTTAGACAATATAGTACAATGTACTTAACTCTAAAATTTTTCTAAACATACAATCTTAAAAAAAATAATTCAGAGTGCATATTCTTTCCTGCCCAATAGAGCTTACTTTTTGAGGGGAAAAAATTGAGGGTAGGGTGGGGGAAAAGGAAAGATGCCTACAAATCATTTTAATATATATATATACACACACACACACACACATATAGAGAGAGAGTTTTATTGAACTGTAACTGGCAAAAGGAATTGTAAGTTATTTAAAGTGTACTGCATTATTTGATATACATTGTGAAAGGCTTCTCCCATCTAGTTAACACATTCATCACCTCACATATTTATTTTTTGTGTGTGTGCATAAGAATATTTAAGCTCTATTCTCTTGACACAGTTATACAATACAATGTTATCAACTATAATCACCATTTAATACATTAGATGCTCAGATGTTACTGATCTCACACCTGAAAGTTTGAGAAAGTTTTCTTTTATAATTGTTATGTCAACAATTTCAGCCTTTTCATAGGAAGAATTTACTTCTCACAACTGAGTAAATTGTTATGTAAAACTCATTTTGAGTGGTGCAAGTAACCCATCCTTTTCTATATGGATTGTCCTTATTCTCTTTATTAGTAATGGAGAGAAACACAACCGTTGCAATTTTCTCAAGAGATGAATAAGCTGTGGGATGTGTTTTGGAATGAACATGTCATTGCATCAAAAGAGCTTTATGGGACATGTTGCACTAATGTCTTGCACCAGTGGAATTTTCTGTCAGAATCTATAATCCCATTCAGTCTAGATTGATGATATCAATGCTGCCAGAGAGGATTGTTCATAGGATTTCACTCCACCCAATACAGAAATGTTGTCCTTGATAATGGAGCTCTGGAATTTCTTTGGTGTCATCTCATGGTACATTCATGGTAAGCAATTTGTCACAAATTCATTGATGAAGAGATCACTTCTCATGTGTCATTTTTAATTTTTGAGTGTATATGACTATAATTCTAAGACTTTAGATATTCCCAGGTCTCAGGAGAACAGGGAACAAAGCACTTTGTTGTTGAACACCTTTTGGTCAGCAGGGAAGGAGCCAGGAGCAGCCACTGACTTGGAAGTGTGCACACAGGACCAGGACAAGGCCCAAGAGGAGTAAGAGTCTCAGCCTTAATTCTAGTAAAGTTTGGACATGAGTATTCAATCACATGCGTGGGACACAGCTGTGAAATGGACAGACTAGAAGGAAGTGCAAGCTCTCCAGCTTTTCTTCCATTTCCGTTCTGAGCTTATATGCATCCAGCTCCTCCTTCCTTCCATCATTCCAGTCCCACTGGAATTGCTGCCCCTCCCTGTCTGACCCTAAATCCTCCACTCTGCCCTGAATCACAGTCCCCCAGTGCGCATTCAGAACTGGCTCAGAAAGTTATCTCTCCTTTCTCCCATGTCTTAAACTTCTCATTCTCTACAGCACTTACACATATTTAAGTTTTCTCAACCTCATATCTTGTCTCTCTTTTCCCCCCGTTCTCCACTTTCTAAGTCAGGCCTTCTTTAAGCAGTTCTGAATGTTTGTCTCTACTTCTGCACCTCCCATTCTCTTCTCAACCCACTAAGCCTACCTTCCGCCTCCACAGCTACATTTTGCAACTGCTCAAGTCACTCCAGCTTCACTGGCAACCTCCTCATGCAACGTGCCAGCCAGGTGATCAGCCCCTGCTCCCCATCGGCCTCATCTCCTGCACTTGCCCCCACACTCCTGGTCATCCAGCTCCACCAGCCTTCTCTCTAGTCTTCAAATCCGCCGAGCCCTTGCCCACTTCCAGCCTTTTGTACTTTTTCTTCCCATAGCGCAGGATTCTCTCCCTGGCTGGATCATTAGCATCCCTCAGATCTTGGCTCAGACATCCATTCTCAGAGAAGTTTTTCCCAGAACATACATGGGGTGTGACCTTGAAAACAGCATTTAACCTCTCTGTGGTTCAGTTTCTCATCTATAATTTAGGAAATAATTATACCTATATCCTAGAGTTGCGGTAAGGATCAAATGATATTATACACATGTAGTATTTCGAATAGGAGTTGATATACAGCAGTAATTTAGGATTAATCATAAGTAACTGTTAACTATTATAGGCAACATCATCGTATTACCTCCCTATTTTTCCCCTTTGTCACTCTTTTGAGCTGTGATCACATTGTTTATTTGTTTGCTGATTGTTAGCATGGTAGGATGCAGAGTCCAAAAAGACAAAAGATTCATCTGCATTGTTGGTTTGTCTACTCTTTACAACTTGCTGGGGACTGGAGCATAGTTAGGCTCAATACGTTTGACATTTCAACCTCTCCCTTACCTCATGCTATATTTGTCATTGTCAGTCACGCTATTCTTCCTGAAACCCCTTTGTGATTTGTGTTGTTTTGTTTTGTTTACCTCCTTGTCTTTCTCCGCTCATACCTTTAAATTCCAGAATGTGTCTGAGAGGGTACAGGATAGAAGAGGGGCATGGGAATGGGTGGATGAGATCTGGGGAGATGATTTTGCCTCACACAATGAGCTGGGATCACAGCTCTGGCAAGAGGAGGGAAGGATGGGTGGAGCCACTGGTCATAACTGAAGAGGGGAACCTAAACTGGGCTGGCATGGGATGGAGTCAGGAGTGAAAGGCTTGCTGTTAAGGTTTTTTATTAATCCAGCATCTATCAAGGACTCCTAGGTGTCCAAATGAGCTAGGTGTTAGATTTTTTTAAATATAAAGAAGGATCTCAAATAGATAGCTATGTAAACAAATTCTTGAAATTTACTATAGAAGTGCTTTACAAGGGTGTGCACAAGAGATGATGTTGGTATGAGGAGGAGTGATCATTGCTGGGAGTGCTGCAAAATTGAAGAGGAGCAGAAATATGAGCTAGGCCTTACATTTATCATATCAACTAGGGAAAGAAATTCTAAGCTGAGGAAATGGTATGTGCAGAAATACAGAAAGATTTCTCATTAATATCTAATATGGAGGATGGAGCTGATGTGAAGACCCACCTCCTATCAAACATAAGGAAATTTTTAGTATCCCTGTGATTGTTATAAAGGTGATGTGACTTTTTGAGGATAAAGTTGTATATGGATCTTAAATTAATTTTATTTTGGAGTAAATCTCTTCTCTAATTCATGGCTTGCTGTGACAGATGGCTACTAGGTGATCTTGAGGCTCCTGAATATTGAACTCCAACTTTTATGACACTTCCAGTTTTAGAAGGGAGAAAGGATAGATGGGTGGATGAAAGGGGTGATGAGTGAGGTGACTGGATCAGTAGATGGATAGATGGGAGGACAGGAGATGGATGCCATGGAATCCAATAGATGACTGGGGTGGTGTTGCTTTGAATGATGTACCCAGATGTAGGAGTGACCGCATGGTAGCAATCCACATGCTCCTAAGCCTGTTCCTGTACACAAAATTTTATTTTATTATCATGATAACAGTAATTATTGAGTATCTAGTCTGGATTAGATATTGTTCTAGGTTCTTCTTATATATTATCTCTAACTACTCTGGAAGGATAGTATGAAGAACCTGAGACATGGAGAAATAATTTATCACCCAAGGTGACACTGCAGTAAATCTACTTCAATCTAAAGCTCATGTTTTTCTTACTGTATCATGAGGACAATTCCTACTTTTTTCTAAGCAAGGACACAATTTATGTCTATTCTCCACTTTCAAACTTAATCACTGATCTGCTTCGACAGCCCTCTCCAACTCATGCTATAAAGAACAGTGAAGAATGACACAGCTATTTCATTTTTGTGATGCCTCTCCCTTAGTATAACTGATTCTTCTAGCACTGAATGACATCCACAATATACAATGCTTTCTTCTGTGTCTGCACATGCCCCACCACGGTCAATTTCTTCCTGGAATCTTCCTATTTCATGCCTCTCCAGACAGAATTATACTACTGTATCCATTGTGCTTTCTGTTGTTTACAACTGAACGCTTCTGGTTGGGCTATGGGAATTATTGCCAGCTATTACATGCTTTACAGAATTATGGCAAAAGTTCTAAGAGCAGCCTCTATATACTGAGCTTCTAGGAACAACTCCTAGTTTCACACAGCTTGTGCACGGCTAGGAACCTCATAGTCTTTTCCTGACATTTTTTCAGGAAACTGATGATGAGAAAACTTGATGCCTTTGCTACTATCCAAAGGCTTAAATGAAAACCTCCCACCCTTTCTCTCCACTCAGGAACAGCTTCATGAGCAAGTAACTTGTGCAGTTGTTCAAGATCCCACGCTAAGAAAGATACCATTCTTGGGAGTTGAATGCCCTGAGGTTGCCATCTTGAAATTCCTACTGTATCTTTCAATTTGTGTTTTACTTTGGGACAGTGGATTTGGCTCTGGGAACTTGGAACCTCTCAGCTCCTTTCTTCTGCCACCTCCGTGTGACAAATTCTTGACCAATCTGTACCCTATCCCCTGGCACCGCAAACCTCCAGTTTCTACCACGGTCCAGCTACCTTGGCCTCCCGGGCCTGGGAGTGAGTACACCGCAAGACGGGGTTGGTTCTAGTCAGGCGCATGCGCCCTGGGGCATCTGCGGGCGGAGCTGGCCTCACAGTTCTGGGAAGTCTTTGCGTCAGGCTGAGGGCAGCACCAGCCTTAGGTGACATGGTTATGGGGAGTCCCTTACCTGCTTCTGTCCTGGTGCTTAGAGCGACTGGGCGTGGAGGTGACAACAGTGCCGTGTGGCCCATCCTCTGTGGACCGGGGTGGCAGGCCTTGGGAGAGACGCCTGACTGGACTTTGGGAGGTTTCGGTCCTGCAGAAGGTGAGAGAGCAAACCCAGCAGCCAGTGCGCAGAGTTGTGGGCAGGGCCCCTGTGCGCGAGGGAGGAATGAATGTCTGCACTTAGTAATCTGAGTGTCCCTGCNATTGGAAATGAAAAGAAAAAAAAAAAAAAAAAAAATCCACCCTGACAAGTTAGGGAAAAGACCACAGAAGGAAGGAAAAAAATGTTCCTGTCTTTTGTAAAAGGCCCACGCATTTTCCATTTACAGCAAGGAGGTTGGAATGGATAATGAGAAAGATAGTTGGCTTTATCTGCCACGATTAACCTACATGGTGAGTCTGGCAAGAGCTGTACCCCATTTGTACAGTAGACTCCATAGAAGAGGGCCGGATCTGGCTCAACTCCTTTATCCCCAGTTCAGGATACAGCACCTGTCACACAGTAAGATCCCAATATTTGTGGAATTAAATTGTTACTCACCTATTTTCTTTTATATGTTTAAGTTATTAACCTGTATATCTAATGGCCTATTTTCTCTTGCCATAGTTCATATTAACTGGAGATCTTCACTAATGGTAACAATTCATATTCAAATGTAGTGGGTTTAGTTAAAAAAAAAATAGACCTATGGACTATACTTAGTGATTTCATCTACTGGGCAGAGCTAATACAAACATGGTACCATATGTCCATCGTGCTTAGTGAATTAATTCACTTACTATGCCATTATGAACACATTAATAATGTTTTCCCAGCCACAGAAACCACCAATATGAAATTAAATTCCTACTAGTCTTCATCTTTCGAATTTCACAAACTGGAATTAATTTCAAAAGGAACATGCCTGGCTGAAGTGTATTAAGAATGGGGAAAATCACTGAATAGTCTATGGAAAAATTAGTTTGATTTAAAACAGCAATGCCCTGAGCAGAATCAAACTTTTCATACACTTCTCACCATCTCCAAAATGGAAAGTAAGAGTATTTCCATCAAGAGGTTTTAATTAAAAAGGATTTTAGCATGGGTGTGTGTATAAAAACGTCTCTTAATTACAAAGATGTAAAGTTAAAGCTTTTACTTGAGATTTAATTAATAGCCTAAATTGTGTAGCTACGGATTAAATGATGGTGAGAATGGCTGGGAAATTGTTGGATGATCAGATCACCAAGAACAATTCAGGAAGCAAAGCTGCACCTCTCAGAACTTATCTGGCTCTCCAAGAAGTGGGATGGGGCAGAGGGCTTACTCCAAAGATTCTTTAAATTTATAGGATCAAAGAGGTTGTTGGAATCTCTGGCTTTAGATGTTTTGTTCAGGGGCTGCATCATGGAAATCTGGCCGGACAGTCTGACAGGTCCTGAATTAGATCTAGTTATAACTCAGAGCATATGAGTTCCTTAATGGGAATCAGTGAGGCAATTGTGTGAGTATCTGGGTGTAATAGCCTACAGGCACAGTCTGGCCCTTGGGTCCAATTAGGGAATACGAGAATTCTGGTTTATTCAGGAAAAGTAGAAGAGAGAATGTTGACTTTAATTATCCTGATAACTTTGTCTTTCACATCAGTTTGACTACAGGATTTATCCTAATCTATTGTGCCTCCAAATTAAATAGTTGCACTGAGAAAGTGTAACTATGATACAACTCTAATTTATAACCACAATAAGTGTTATCTACCCAGGTAATCCAGGGTAATCTTCCTATTTCAAAATCCTTAATTTAATTATATGTATAAAGTCCTTTTTGGCCCTATAAAGTAACATTCATAGGTTCCAGGGATTAGGATGTATATATTTGGGGTGGGGTGGGGTGGAGGGTGATATTATTTAGCCTAACATGAACTCTATTTTAAAATGTGCTGAGACTCAAACCTATTTACTACCTACTACTCCTAAACAGAATATCTTAGCATGGAGATTCCAAAGACCTTTCTGACTGCCAATAAACCTAGATTTCTGATGAAGTTTATTTTAAAAGATTTTTATTTTTATTTTTATTTGCGGGAATATCTGACAACATCTGTTAAAAACTTCTGTTTTTAAATATCCAGACTAATTTAGATAGTTTTCAAAGATCCTGAGGGTTAGACTTGAATTAAATTTTATTGTGATCATTTTTTATATGTTATTGAACTTCCTAAATTATTATGTGTTTCTGCATGTTTTTAATCAGCCATGTGGAAGCTATAAGACCTTGATTCTGGGAATGTTTTGACACTGTTTGATTTTTATCATCCTGGGACTGATGGGTTACATTTTGAGCTAGATTATGGCCGAATTAATACATTTTTTAAATGAGTTTTCACCTAACAGAATTTAAGGCATTTTAACAGACTTTTTTTTTTTTAATTTTTTTTTTATTTATTTCTAGGAGAGAGAGAGAGAGAGAGACAGCGTGAGCAGGAGAGGGTCAGAGAGAGAGGGAGTGACAGACTGAAACAGGCTCCAGGCTCTGAGCTGGCAGTCAGCACAGAGCCCGACGCGGGGCTCGAACCCACGAACCGCGAGATCATGACCTAAGCGAAAGTCGGACGCTTAACTGACTAAGCCACCCAGGCGCCCCTAACAGACTTTAAACATAGTTATTGGATTATTATTGCTGAAACTTAAATGAAATGCAGGTACCTTGTTTCAGAATCCAAACTTTATTTTTTTTAGTATTTTTTAATTTTTTTTTTTGAGAGAGAGAGAGAGAGAGACAGAGATAGAGACAGAGACAGAGTATGAGTGAGGAAGGGGCAGAGAGAGAGAGGGGGTACAGAGAATTCGAAGCAGGCTTCAGGCTCTGAGCTGTTAGCATAGAGCCCAACATGGGGCTCAAACTCACCAACTGTGAGATCATAACCAACTGAGTCCCCCAGGGACCCCAGTATCGAAACTTTAAATATAGGGCTATTCCATCTTTTCTTGTTTCTTGTGACATTCTGAATACTGTGTATCTCATTAAACAATTTTCTTTGTCTTTTTCTTCTGCTGTTGTTGAATATTTTGGTGAATTGGAAACTGAAGCTTTCAGAACCACCTCATAAACTTTCTTGGACTTGAACTGTTTTCTGCTGCTATTTTAAATGTTAGTTATAACACTCATGCGTGTACTTGGAACTTGTAGTTCTGGTTGTTTTAGTGGCAACATGCCTGTAATCCGCTTAGCACTTCTACTGAGCACAGAATCTGCCAAACACAATGCAAAGCAGAAGGGTGAATATAAGGATATCTGAGATTTGGTCTGCCTCCTCCAGACTGTGATCTCTGGACTGGAATCTGGACCTCAATCTTTAGTATCTATTCTAATCTCTAGCACATAGTCAGCTCATGGTAAATGCCAGTGTTTTATTTTGTTAAAAAGGTTTTTTTTTAATTGAGGTATAATTGACAGATAACATATTAGTTACCAGTATACAATATAATGCTTCAATATTTGTATGTATAATGAAAATGATCCCCACAATGTCTAGTTAGCATCTATCATTATACATCATTACAAAAAATTTCTTTCTTGTGGTGAGAACTTTTAAGATTTGCCATCTTAGCAACTTTCAGATATGAAATACACTATTATTAACTACAGTCACCACTGTACATTACATCCCCATTACTTATTTATTTTATTACTGAAAGTGTGTGCCTTTTGACCCCTTCACCCATTTTGTGCCCACCTCCATGAAATATTTGTTCAATGAAAAAACTTTTTTTATTTAAGAAGATGTAAATGGATAAACTATCTAGAGATTGAGCTACTTAAGAAATCAGATAGCTAAGATAGAATGCTTCTATCTTCAAATCATTTTGAAGTGATTTGGGACCCACCAATTCAATCAAGGAGAGTCAGAGAAGGCTTTGTAGAGAAGACATCATGTGAGTGAGGTCCTGGAGAAAATGAGTCCAATTCCCCAAATAATCGCTTCTATGAATTTACTTGTTTCTTTTCACTAATTTAGTTTTGGTGGGCTGGTTTTCATTTTGTCTTCATATAATAGCATTCGAAGGAATGTTGTGTTTGTCTCTGGCGTAGTTCCTTGCTGCTGGCACTAGAAGGAGCAGGGATGGAATGACTCCTTGGGAAGAGTCAGGAAGCAGAGTCCGCATACAGCACAGCCCTACCAGAAGGAAGAAGACGACATAGGGGAGGTGAAATGGGGCAAGATGTGTGGGGAACAGAGGAGGAAACTGGGTGCAGCTTCTAAGTCATAAGAAGAATGTGTTTATAAAATTATAATTGAGGATATATTCTTTGTGAATATATACTCCATAAATGCATCCTTTATCTTATGCTGACATCTTGTCTCTCCTTGAGAAACAATGTGTGCTGACCCATTTCTTCATCTTAGCTCCAGTAGAAATCCTTATTCTCTGTCCCAGCTCTTTCCAAGTGCAACAGCAGGAATCTTTGTAAAGACAAATTAAACATTCCTTAAACTGCTGTTATGAAAACAAAATGAAAACTGGGCAACTGAAAGTTTACATAAATGTTTAAAACCTACTAAAACTGACCCATTGAATGTGAATCATTGTAAGCTTTATAAAGAGTTCAAAGGAAATAAGAAAATTTCGCAAATTGGCCTCGTGGAAAGTTGGGCTTTCTGCAGCTGATTTTGACAAATTGACCCAGAACGAATCTTGAAGAATTAACACACATGTACCTAGCAAAAAATGGGGAAGGACATTTCAGGTACAGAGACAAGAACCAGAGAAATGTTTGGCAGGAACAGGTGCATGTATTCATTCACCACATGCACTTGACTTTGTGAAGTGAATAGTCCTACCCTCATGAAGCTTATGTTGTTTCTTTTGTACAAATGTCTATCAAATTATTGGTTTTAAAATACACATGTGCACGTGCATGCATACACACATACACACACACTCGCTTGAGAGAGAAACCTTTTAGTTGTTGGATAGAAATTGTGACAGTTAAGGAGACAGTATACATGGAACATAGAATGATCATAATTGTAATGAAACAAACTAAGCTTTTGTGTGAAGAATCTAGAAAAGATCCAAGAAATTGAACAAAATTACAATAGGAGTATAAAAAGCAGAAATTAATGAATAAGACAGTAGTAAAGCAAAAATGAATAAGTTACATCAAGAGCCAGTTTTATAAAAGTTGGTAAAACAGATAAATGGCATTTTCTGATGAAGAAAAAAATAGCAGATACAAATGCAAATATTATGATTGGGAAAGGATATATAACCATAGATAAGAGTAATTAAAATTACCATCTACAACTTTGTTCTTAAAAAATTCTAGATAGAATGGATTGTTTAAACCAACCAAAATCAACTTAAGAAAAGGTAAAAAAATTTGAACAAACCAACAACCATATAAGAAATTTAAAATGCTTTAAAATATACTTTCTTAGAGACACTAGAGTTAGTAGTTTTTACTGGTGAATTATATAGGTCAAGAAAGATGGCACAAAAGCATCAAGCTATGTAGCCCAATTTCAGATATGATAATGAAAACATTCAAAATAAACTATTGTAATATATCAAACCAAAAGCCTTTAAGCAAAATATTAGGTTATAAAAATAAACTGTGTTTTAGTAGGGTTTTCCCTCTACAACTCAAGAATGATTCAGAGTAGGAAATTCATTAAAATGGTAAACGATAATAATTGGTTGAAGGAGAAAAAGAACTAAGTGCTTATTTCTATAGATAGGAAAAGATGAAATTTCTCATTGCCTCCTGATAAAAAATAATGGCAAACTTGTAATGAAGAAAACTTGCTAAAAAGAATTTTTAAAGAGATGATAAAAACATACATATAAAAAACATATAAATGTATCACATAAATATGATCAAGTTAAAGTATAATAAAAATAATTTTGCACAAATCAACAGCAACTACAAAAACAAAAATCATGCCTACTTCTAAAATGTAGCAGCATTCTCATGAAAATGAGGAGTAAGACAAGAGAACAGTTACTAAGACTGTTCAGAATATTTCATTTCTTCTCCTTCCAGGTATCTGATTGAATTGCACTATTCTCAACCCCTTTGACATTAACATTTAATGTGGCTTGTTTGAGCCAATGAGTTGCTGCCACAGGTCATGTGGCTTCTTCAAGGTCAGACTAATTATTTCCATCTGGAAACTTCTGCATCTCCCTGCTGTGGTGATTATGGAAACATATGTTTAAATGGAGTGTGGGTCCCTGAGTTTCCATGATAAGCAGGGTGCCCATCAATCTCTGTTGGTCATGTACATGATGGAGAAATGGATCTTTGTTGTGTCATGGCCCTAAGACACTGAGGTTGTCTGTATTACTGCATCACCACTTAGCCCACCCTGACTGACATAGGAACCTGTTTTTCCTATGTCATGTCCTATATGCTTATTAATATTATTTCTATTTTTTACCTTAAGTAAAAAAATTGTGAGCTGTATTTTTTTCTTGTGTGAGATCGTCATTTTGTTGCCCGGTGTCCAGCAATAATTACTAAATTAACTTGTGTCATCTTTATCATACAGTAAAATCCCATGGATATGGTTGTTTTGTTTTTGAGCTCTCCTCTGTTCTGCTCTCCCATTTTTATGAATTCCAAAACTACACTGATTGCCACTATGAAGGTGGCTTTGGAATTAGACTCTCTAGCCTAGATTTCTATTTATGTTACTTACTAGCCATTAATTTTAGACAAATGTATCTTTGCTAGACCTTAGTTTCCTCCTTTAAGGATTATATATTTAAAATGTTATCTACTTCATAGGGTTTGAGAGAGAATGAAATGAGATAAGGTATGTAAAACACTTAGTACAGTGTCTGGTACACAGTAAGCCTTATGCTTCTCGGAGAATATTTTAGCACTCTAAACAAAATTTGAAACAGCTTCTTAATTTAAAACTTTTTCTTTTCACTCATTTTTAGTTATTGATGAAGGTGTGGCAAATAGCCTATTACTTATGAGCCAACACAATCTGATGGCCATTACAAATCAGAGTTGGTTCATAAGGGCAAGAAGTATTTATTATCCAGTGCTAATTCAGCCATTTCCCTTTATTACTAACATTGTTGGATACAAATGGAAAAGGTATCCTGCACTGGTTAGAATCAAAAGTCATAGTTCCTGAAGGATACAATAGAAGAAAAATAAGTGAAGTAGAAATGCTAACTTTTTACTAAAAAGTTTTAATTAGTGACGTCATTGTTCAAAAATTGCATTATGCACATTATCTTGAGGTTACAAAACAATGATAAAAAAAAAAGATTGTGAGGAACTTTGACTTCTGACCAAGATGGGGTAACAGGGACCATATTCTTCTTCCTACCAATAACAACCAAAAAAACAAAACAAAACAAAAAAAGGACAAAATATAGGGAAGAGTAGTTTTCAAAACACTGGACAGCAGGCAACAAAAGATAGTGATCTCTGAGAGACAGGAAACAAACAAGATGAGCTCTATGATTACCCCTGCTTACCACCTTGGAGAGTTTCCAGGCCATAGTGCTGGGAGGGCAAACACGAGCTAGCAGTGGACTCTGTGAGGTGAGGAGGTGAAGCTGAGATCCAGGAAACTAAGATGGCCAGAGTTCACAGAAAAGAGTACTGGAAAGGAAAGAGCCGCACAGAGAGAAGAGGTCAGAGATCTGCAAAGTGTTCCCCTTAATCAGCTGAGTACTGATTATCATTTACCTGTGAGGAAACTGCCTGAAGCTGGGGAAAGAAATGCCTAAAAATGTTAGAGGCAGCCATGCCCAGTGCTCACACAGTACAGAGAATAGGATCCCCTCCTACCATCCAGACTGGAAAAATCCCATGATTGACAGGACATTGGGTTTGATGCATAGAAGGGTCTTGCCTTGGTGGTAGAATATAAGTAGCTCTAGACTTAGTGTTGCTCTGGACCAGTCCAATAAAATGTGAAAGGATAAAACTGTTCCCAAGTGACTTAACTGCATCCCAGGACACAGCTCTAGAATATTTACAGGAGCACAAAAATATCAGCACCCAACAAGATAAAATTTACAATATCTGCTAGTCATTAAAAATTATAAGTCATGCAAAGAAGCAGGAAAATATGAACCATACTAGGAAAACAAATCAGTTAATTGAAACTGACTCTAAAGATTTAATACAATCTGAGTCATAATCCCAGCAGATCTTTTGTTGATATTGATAAACCTCTAAAATTCATATCGAAATGCCAAGGACATAAAGTAGCCATGACAACTTTGACAAGATCAGAGTTAAAGAACTAACACTACTTGATTTCAAGGTTAATAAAACATTACTGTAATCAAGACAGCATGGCACTAGTGTAAAGATAGAGAAATAGATCAATGAAACAAAATAGAATCCAGAAGTAGACCCACAAATTTATGGATAACTGATTTACAATAGTCTTTTAAACAAATGATGAGGTGGGAAAAAAGAACTTCAATCTATATTTTACATCATTTACGAAAAATCACTCAAAATGGGTCATAGACCTAAATAAAAAACCTAACACCATAGAACTTGTAGAAGGAAACAGGAGAGAAAAACTTTGCTGCCTTGAATTAAACAAAGATTTCTTAAGATATGTCACTGAGAGCAAGATCTAGAAAAGAAAAAAAATGGCATACTGGACTCTGTCAAAATTAAAAACTTATGTTCCTAAAAGAAAGAAAAAAAATGCAAGTCACAGAAAAAATACTTGCAAATTATATATCTGGCAAATCATATATCTGATATATTTGGATAAACATAGCTGAAATAGTTATCTTTCAAACCTCAATACTAAGAAAATAAATTACCTAAAAATCAGCAAAACAGTTGGTCAGTCACTTCACCAAAGCAGATAATATGAATGAAAAATAAGTTCATGGAAAGGTATACAACATCATTATTCATTAGGATGCAATTTAAACCACAAGAAGCTAGCAATACATTATTAGAATCACTAATATTAAAAAGACTGACCTTACTGGTAGGAAGGAACTGGGATTCTCATGTCCTGCTGGTGAGCATGTAATATGGTACCTTGAACAAGTTTCTCAGTATATTAAAAAGACTTTTACTATTCACTTAAAACTAATCAAACTTATACTTACTATATGACCCACGGTTTTACTCCTAGGTACTTACTGTAGAGAAATGGGAGTGTATGCCTGTATGTATTAGTTTGCTAGGGCTGCCATAACAAAATGCCACAGACTAGGTAATTTAAACAACAAATCTATTTTCTCACAATTTTGGAGGCTAGAAATCCAAAATTAAGGTACCAGCATGGTTGTTTTTCTCTGATGCTTCTCTGGCCACCTGTTTGTTGTGTCCTCTCATGGTCTTTTCTCTGTGCATGTCTCTTCCTGGTATCTCTCTGTGTATCCTAATCTCTTCTTCTTACAGGGACATGAGCCACATTGGATTAAGACCTGCCCTAATGGCCCAACTTTAACTTAACCATTTCTATAAAAGCTCATGTCTCCAAATATGATGCTATAGTCTGAGGTAATGGGGGTTAGGACCTCAACAGATGAATTTTAGGGGAATAGTTTAGCCCTTAACACTGTACAAACACTTGTATGTACATAAAAGTTTATAGCAACTTTATTAGTGATAGCTAGAAAAACAACCCAAGCAGCCTAAAAGTTAATAAACAGATGAATAGATAAACAAACTATGATATAGCTATAAAAAGGAATGAATTATCAATAAATGCTATAGTATAGATGAATCTCAATTATGCAGAGTGGGGGAAAATACACCCCCTCAAAGAATACTTATTACATGATTGCATTTATTTAAAATTCTAGAAAATGCAAACTAATCTGTAATGGCATAAAGGAGATCAGTGGTTTCCTGGGGTTCTGACTTTTAGGATTACTCAGGAATTGAGGAATTTTGGGGGTGATGGACATACTTCTCTTTATTGTGATAATGATTTCATAGGTGCATATATTATGTAAAATCTTGCAAGTGTACACTTTAAATATATGTAGTTTATTGCATGTCAGTTATACCTCAATAAAACTGTTTTAGAAAAAGATTGAACCTAAAAGCATAGTAAAGCCACTCTCTTAGAGGTCAGATTTCTGTAATCCTCAAGTGTCTGGTGCATAGATACACACCGCTAGAGCGACTATGGCAAAGCAGCAGCTCTGTGGCTTACTCAGATACTTAGGGTCTTTACTTTCTGGGTGAACTTAGAAACCTTCATTCAGAGCCTCTTTGTTTTACTTAAGACACAATGTCAATTAAGCTTGATAAATTATAAAAAATACATTTAAAAAGGGGATGCGGCATCCATGTATTTTATGGAGTCCTCATGAAAAGTGACTGCCAATAATATAGAAAGAGAAGAGAACTCTGAAAAGTAGTTAGAATTGTACTCTATGAAGCATTAAATAATAATGAGTATTCATTAAGGTAATGGAAGCCAGTATTTTCTGTTTAAAGGAAGGTGCAAATGTAGAAAGATTTCTGGCAAAACTAAGATAAAAAATGTTCTAAATAA
This sequence comes from Crocuta crocuta, assembly GCF_008692635.1. Classification (NCBI taxonomy): domain Eukaryota; kingdom Metazoa; phylum Chordata; class Mammalia; order Carnivora; family Hyaenidae; genus Crocuta; species Crocuta crocuta. The sequence continues at coordinate 9,188,834 of NW_027531143.1, read as the reverse complement.
CAAAGAGATAATTTTCAGTTATATGAAAATACATGAAGGTGGCATACTATGCTAAGTCACAATGAAGTACTTTATTAAAAATTATTTATTTTTATATTTACATCCAAGTTAGTTAGCATATAGTGCAACAATGATTTCAGGGATAGACTCCTTAATGCTTCTTACTCATTNGTCCTTTTTCTCCCAATCTCTCAGGTTTTGTAAGGTTTCCAAAGGCTTCGGATCTTTTCTGTGTGATGTATGGGTGCGAGTGCAAGTACGGAGCTCCTTACTTCCCCGCCATCTTGCCTCCTTCCCTCAAGATCTCATTCTTTTTGATTGCCAAGTAATATTCCAGTGCAGTGTGTGTGTGTGTGTGTGTGTGTGTGTGTGTGTGTCACATCTTCTTTATTCATCCATAGATGGACATTTGGGCTCTTTCCATACTTTGGCTATTGTTGATAATGATGCTATAAACATTGGGGTACATGTGCCCCTTTGAAACAGCCTACCTGTATCCCTTGGATAAATAGCTAATAGTGTAATTACTAGATCATAGGGTAATTCTGTTTTTAATTTTTTGAGGAACCTCCATACTGTTTACAATGAAATGCTTTTGAGGAAAGTTGTAAAATTACAGAAAATACTGAATTTAAATAAAACATGAGAAAGAATGTGCAAGAATATCCTGGCATTAAAAGTAAAATAGACAGGTTCACTCCAGTCTTTTTCCTTTAAAAATTTTCATGTTTCTTTGGTTTCTTAATACTTTTGGTGTTTAAATTGACAGAAAGGAAAGAAAAAGTCTTCATGTTTATGGCTCCAAGATCTGATTTCCAGTCAATTCACATATGGCTCAGAATGTTAATAATTGAAAGTTGATCTATTTTGACTACTTGCCAACTTTATGACTTAAACTCATTCTTTGTCCATAAATTGTGTCCTTTCAGGGATGGTTTTGGAATTAGGTTTAGAATTGTGGAAGGAGAACTCTTCTCTTGCTGAAAATTACATCCACTATTTAAAGCATTTTATTATGCTAAACTAATAATGAAAAATTTTCAAAGATCACATTTTTAGGAACCCTTAAAGAAGAAATGGGCCACTCAGTGATATTGCTGAGAGAAAATGAAAGCACCAAAGACCCCAACAGACTGAAACAAAAGCTTCTTTACAGGAGATGTTAATGCCGGGAGCTATGTAGATGGACACATTACAGCCAGAGCCCACCCTGGCATGACCCAGAAAGACAGGACTCATTTGGGCTCTATGAGTAGCTCTCATGCTCATTTCTTGCAGTTTAACAAGTCAGAGTGGAACCCAGGGAAATGGATGATATTGGTGGGGGCTCTGCTTAGGGTGCTCTCACCAGTGGAATTTTCTTTGGAATAAATCTGTAGTGAGTTGGACATTTTTTTCTGGCTACATTGCTCCTGACAGTGTGTAGTCCCAGATTATTTCCTTGGCCTTCTAAAAAGTTCCGTAAGCTACCTAATGAGCTATTGTAAGTTCCTTTCTTCTTAGACTAGGTAGAGTGGATTTTGTTCTCTGCAAAATAGATCCTGCAACTAAGAGCCCCACCAGTTAAGTATTGTCATTGTTTGGGAAACAGCCATTTAAAAAAAGTGACTCCAAGTACAGGGGTTTAAATATTTTAGAAGATTCTTTCTGTCTCATATCATAGCTCAAGAAGGGTAATTGTGCTATGCTCTACAAACTCATCGAGGGACCCAGGCTGGTAGAGTGACTCTGCCATCTGCTCCACTGGCTTTTCTCTCTGGCTCCAAGGTGTTTACACCAGTTGTCTTCATCTGCACTGCACTATATCCCTGTTCCAGTCCATAGGAAGGAAAAAGAGAAAACAACTTCATTTTGAAGGACATGAAGCAACAATTGTTGCTAAAACCTAATAGCTAAAACCAAGACTTGAAGCTTCACCAAGATTCAAGGGAAGCTGGAAAATGTCATCTCTAGCTGTAGTGGCCATTACCCTCACCCAAACATGATAGATATGGAGACTTTGTTTAGTAAAAGAAGAGTAGAATGGATGTCGAGAAAATTCCAGGACTTTTTTCAAGAACAAATCAAGCATGGAAACCTCAGAGGTCCCCTGCAAATAAAGGTTCACTCTAACCCTATCTCCCATAGCAAGGGGACCTGAATGAAGCAGCAGAGTAGGGAGAATGTCAGAAAGCATCTTGCTCAGCCCTTCTAAGTAGCAGTGAAATGAGGAGATATGAATAACTATTTTGATTCTCTGAATAAAATAGAAGTAGAATGTCTAGATTTTAAAACATAACTCTTTCATTTAATACAGAGAGTACCTGCTATATGTCAACACTAGAAAACGCAGAAGTAAACAAGACCATCCTGGTTGCTGCCCTTGTGATGTTTACATTGTAGGATGTTTACAGTGACAGTGAACAGTTTATTATGAGTTGATTATTAATTACGATAAGTGTTCTAAGTACAGGGGATATATAAGTGTGTGTGTAAATATAAATATAAATAACAGACATTTGGCCTAGGCTGTAGAGCTCAAGAATGCATTTTCTTTTTGAAAGTGATATTTATTTACAAAAAATATGGACACATTTATTGGTCAAATAAATATATCTCTGCCAGTTGGCAAGTTGTTTATACACCTTCCCACATAGTCTTTTGGTTATAATTAGATTAGGACTTTTGTCATTTCAAAATAAAAATGACACTATTTACTAACTTTACTATTTGAATAAGGACTTAGCCTGATTTACCACAAGGAAGTATAAACAGGTATATGACCAAAATTTTCCCTCACACCCTTGACCTAAGCCAACTGTTTCCCATAGACCCCTAATGGATGACAAGTTTTATTGGTTTCTTAGTTATACTTCATAAGAATCTTTATTCTTAGACAAGTCAATACAAGTATATTTCTTCTCCTTTTAAAGTACAGGTAACAACATACTTTGCACATTTTATTGCTCCTTGCTCTTTTCACTTATTATAGCTTGGAGGTCTTTTGATATAATATATTGATATAAAATATCTTTTTTTAAACACAAAGTCATCATATTCCATTTTGTAGATATACTATTAACACATTTAACCAGTCCCCTATTGGTGAGCATGTAGATATTGCCAGTATGTTGCTTTAGTGCTTCAATGAGTACTTTTAAATGTTCTATTCAGGCCTTTAATGGATTAGATGAAGTCCATTCACACTTAGAAGGGCAACTGCTTTATTCAGTCTACCAGTTCAAATGTTAATATCTTCCAGAAACATACCAATAAACATATTCAGAATATTGTTTTAACCAAGTTTCTAGACACCCCAGAGCCTAATCAAGTTGACCCATAAAATTAACTATCACAAGTCCCTTGTCAATTTGGCACCCATATGAATCTCCTTAAACCATTCTTAATCTCCAAATACAGATAATAATAGCATCATAATTGTACTAACATGTATGACTACCTTAAGTACAACTAAAAATGCACTCACTCCTTCCCCAGAAGAGGAACTATTTCTCTTAATGATGCTTACTCTTTTCCTTGATATCCTGTAACCTAAACACTGTGGTGTAAAATTAACAATATTTAAATACTAAAATGCAAAGTTATTACATCTTATGTTACATGATAAGGAAATCAGAGAGGAAGGAAAACAAAGATATTTGCTGTGTGCGCACGCACACACACACACACACACAAACATGAAATACTCATGACAGGTACAGTTCTCATTTCTAGAACTGGTCACATGATCAGAGCTTGTATTTATTTGTAACTACCTTCTCTGCCTATCATTCTATAGTCTCTTTGCCTCTAGGAAGCACCTAGCTGGTCATGGTTCTTTCCCTGGTGGAATGACCCAGACCGTTATTCCTGAAATGTCTGGGTCATTAGTAGTTATGCCTGGATTGGGTTCTTACAGTTTTCCACTGACTTTAATCATGGGGCATGGTAATACTAACAGACATCTAAAAGGACCTCTTGTATTTCAGTACTCTTCCTTCACTGTGGAGTAGCAGCCCAATTTTCCCTTAGCTGCCAGGATCAATCACTCAGACAGCATGATAATTCCCTTTTTGGTCTGATGTTTTAGAGGCATAAGGAGGCCACAGTGGCTGGATGACAGTTTTCATTTCTAAAAATTATTGTTGTGTCTCCTGGTAAAAGTATTCCTCCGTTTGGAACTAAGATCTGTAAGCCAGTAGAGCATAAGATTGTGGGAATAGGAAGATTTTGCTAGTGGGTCATTAAGGTTAACAGTGAGTGGTGCCATTCCCAGTTCCACCGCTTAAATCCTAGATATGGGAGAAACACAGCACCATATTGGATGCTGATTCAGAACATAAACAACTTTCAGCAGAACCTTTACTTCAGCTCTGCAATGTATTGACACCTACCTGGTGCTATAACTAAATCTTCAAAAGGCCATTCTACCATTCTATCATGCCAGCTGCTTTAGGGTGGTAGGGAACATTGTAAGACCAGTGAATTCCATGAGCATAGGCCCACTGCCTGACATATTTTGCTGTGAAGTGAGCTCCTTGATTAGAAGCAATTCTGTGTGCAATACCATGCTGGTGGTTTTGGCATTCTATAAATCCATGCATTGTAATTTTGGCAGAAGTATTGTGTACAGGGAAGGCAAATCCATATCAAGAGTAAATGTCTGTTTCAGTAAGAATAAATCAATGCTCCTTCCATAATGAATGCCATACAGTATAATCTACCTGTCACCAGATAGTTGGCTGATCACCTCAGGGACTGGTGCCATTTTGGATACTTGGTGTTAGTCTCTGATGCTGGCAGATTGGGTACTCAACAGTGGCCATGGCCAGGTCAGCCGTGGTGAATGGAAGTCCATGGTGCTGAGCTTGTGCATAACTTCCATCTTTGCCATTGTGACCACTTTGTTCATGAGCTCATTGGACAACAACAGGGATGGCTGGAGAAGGAGACTACTGACATCCACATAATGGGCCATCTTGCCCACTTGATTATTAAAATCTTCCTCTGCTGAGGTCATCCTTTAATGAGCATTCATATGGGACACAACTATCCTCATGGAGATTTTTGCCCATTGAAAGAATTTTATCATACCTCTTCCCCAAATTACCTTGTCACAAATTTTCCAGTCATGTCCACCAACTCCATCCAAGTTCCTGACCGGCTAGACAAACCACTGGCCATAGCCCATGCATTTGTATATCAGTCCACATCTGGCCATTTCTCTTTCCAAAGTGAACAACCAAGTACACTTCTGAATGTTCTGCCCACCAGGAGGATTTCTCTTCACACTGTTCTTTCAAGACTGTCTCACAAGGAGGCTGTAGTGCTTCACCTGTGTACTTTTGGGTGGTGCCTGCATATTGTGCAGAAATATCTGTAAACCAGGCCTGAGTCTTCTCTTCCCCTGTCTATTGATTGTAGGGAAGCATAGGTGCAGACTGGGAGAGAGAAGGAAGTGTAGCATAAGGTAAATTTTTGTTTTCTTCATTTTTCTTTCTCTGTGTGATTCTATTGATATTAGGAAAGGTTTTCAGTTTTATTCTATTACTTTTGCAATTATAGCTTCATTTAATAGTCTTAGTTCTTTAGGCATTATCTGTGAATTCCCTTATATTAGTAATGATGAAATTAAAATGTCTCCTATTTTTCCTTTTTTCCTTATCTATTCTCCATCACTTAGCTTAGAACTTACTTTGCATTGTTAAATGTTTATATGGATGTTATTTAATGTGTGACACCTTTAAATTCTATACTTCTACTCCATATACTATGCAAGAGAGAGTCTGTGTTCTTATTTTCTCACTTTCATTCCCGTTTTTCTTCCAGTTTCTGTTCATGGTATAATTTCTACCTTGTTAGGAAATAAAATATAGGCATTGTCTTATGTCCCTCTAATCTCCAAATGTGTTTTAGTCTTGGTTCTATAGTTAAGTGTATTAAAGCTCACTGCCAGTCCTTTGTCTCTAGAAGGTTAGTCCAGAAAGGATGGGAACAATAGTCCCTTTGCATGTTGTATCTCTAGCCAAAAATTTAAAGTCTCCTTTGGTTTGATGTTAAAACAGTAGCTGTTGCTTTCTTTCCTTGAATATTTTCTAGATTATATTATGTTTTCCTGATGATAAACTTATTCTGGAGAAGCCCAAATTTACTATAATTATTTCCTTCTTTATAAAATACTAGATTTTTTTGCCTGATTGCTCAAAGGGTATTTTCTTATCTTTGAAGATAAGTAGATATACTAGATTATGTCTCCATGGTGACTATTTTGGTTAAATTCATCCCAGCACATTCTATGTGCTGTAGAGAGTTTACTTGAATTATGTCTTTAAATAGTTAATTTTGTTGTTTAGATTTTCTTCTTAGGGATTCCAGTTATGTATATGTTGGATCTTCTATACCTATCATCTATAGCTCTCATTTTTTCCTGCAATCCCTTTTAGCTCTTTATTTTTTATTGTATTTGCTGTTCTCATTTTATCCTCTATACCCCTTTCATGTTTTCCATAATGTGTTGCCCTTAATCTTTTTCCAGTTTCATTTTAATTTCTGTGATGGTTTTATTTTATTCTTCTGGTTCTTTCCTCAGTTCTCATAGCTTATGCTTTATCTCCTCTGTTTCAACATTTTCTTCATAAGAGCTGGCATTTCTGCTTTGTGACTTTTTCTTATAGAGGAGATTATTTTTATTGTTTTGTGGCAAACCTTTTCATTCATAACTTTATATGTTCTGTGGCAGTGTTGCTCTGCTGAGTATTTTTTATCTGTTAATGAAATTTGTTGCTTCATTCCTCATTTTTATAGCCCCTTTGTATTGGTGCTGTGCTATTTATTGAATTTTTTGAATTTTCCTCACTGAGCATATTGAATTTTGATTTATTCAAAGATATATTCCTTATGGAATGTATTGAATTTTCCTATATCAGCTCTTTGCAAAAGTGGGAAGAGGTCAGGATGATCTTCCATACATACAGATGAAAACTAGATGGTTTTCAGAAAAGAAAGATTATCATCTTCTTAGATGACACTAAACTTCCTGCAAAGCTAGTTTATTTTATTTTATTTCTTATTTTTTTAGCTATCACTGGTTCCTCTATTTCTCTGAATTAACCAGGTTCAGCGGGGCTTCTTCTGATATTCAGTTCAACTCCATTCTTACACCTGGTTCAGAAAAGGAATATACCTTCTCTTCAGAATGCATCTCTGAGCTTGGAAAGTGTTTTTGCTTGCTTGTTTGTTTCTTAATTTCTGATATCTGCCACTGCTGGACTCTTTCTCTGCTGGGCTTCTCTCTGTTTCCTCCCATGGAGCTTCTACGCTAACTCAGTTGCTTTGGGCAGCATTTACAAATATTTTGAGGTCTGATCTTCTGATCTAAACAAATATAACTTTGAGGGTTTTTTTCTTATTCTCTCTGCTACCTTTGGATATGTTATAGAAATAAAGTGGAACTGTTGATTGTATCCAACCCTCTTCTTACAGGATTTTAGGTTTCTTTTTTGTTGTTCAGGAATCTATTAATTCTGACATTGATTGGATAGTTTATATGTAAAACTACATTCCTATTAATTCATTTATGGATGAGGCTATGGGAATAATTTGTAGATATCCATATATATATCTATGCATTAAGAAAAATTAAGTAAAACATCAGGAAATTATAAACTCAATAAAACAAGATTGAACTCATGAATCTAATATTATGCAAAGAAAGATGGACTAAACATTTTTCTGGCAACAGTTCTTTTCATTTGATCTTTTGTGTTCTCTTTCCAACATGCAAAAAAAAAAAAAAATCAACCAAGAAATCAAAAAGCAGCTATACAGTATCATCAAATCTATGTTAACTCCACATATGGTTTGGAAATATTTGAAATCTAGCCACATATAAGCAAAGGCAGATGCTGGACTTTTTGTTTTTTTTAGTTGACAGTATCAGAACTATTAACTCTGTTGGATGATATTAGAAATACTCAGTTCTACCCATTAGAATATACCATTGTAATTTAACATTATACCCTAGAATGTATATCATCTCTTCCTTTTAGATCTCAAGAGCCAACCCATAGTCCGCTGGTTTTAATAGGAAGAGTAGGCTTCTGGAACCCATTCTATGCCAAGTCAGTCTCTTGGCACCTTTGGAGCTGGTCTGGACACCAGTGGTGGGAGCCATAGGTTTCTAGATATTTGATGCATTTCAGAGCAGTCTTAGTTTTTGTTTGTGCTCTATTCATTAGGGCACTTTAAGAGGAAATTCTAGATTTATCGTTTATTTCTCTATTTTTCCATAGACCACTTCACCTATCTTAGCTTTTAAAATATGAATAGTAATGTTTTCCTCTAGAGTTGCAAAAACTCCATTTCATGTGCATCTGAGGGTTAAATGAGCAATGCATGTGAAATTACTTTGTAAGCTGTACAATATTAGCTAATTGAAAAGTAAAATTATTTAATTTTGTTTGGCAGCAGGTAGAAGGGAGGAGATAGCACAGAACCACTTATTCTATAGTTTCATATCATAAGCTTCTAAAATTATGTTTAATTTTCTTTATTCAGTCCCATGCTGCCAAGTGCTAAATGTGCTAGTGTCTATTAATTATGCATCAGACCTGGCAGTGCTTGTCATTTGATCTACACACCTGGCCTAGAGAGAATATCAGTGGCAACCATATTCTTAGACTTGCTTTCCTGAATGACTTTTTATCAACACATTGGCACCAGCTGTGGCTACAAAAACATTCAAAGCAGCCATATTTAAGTGCTCTAAAATCTACTGAATAGTTTTCACTGGACCTGACAAAAACTGTTGCCAAATGGAACACATGATAACAAGCCAAACTTTTTAACAAAATTTTAAACATAATGGTGTGTAAAAGATTGTAAGTAGATTTTCTTTTTGATCTTGTGAATTTGATAGTTTAACTGTAATTAGTGTGTCTTTGAAATCTTGGTTCTGATTTTCAAAACTGACTAGATTATAATTCCAATAGGCCTAAAACTTGGGTGACATTTTTTTTTTTTTTGTTACACCAGACCTGGGCTACATTGATTTGGCTTTAAATGTCCAGGTTTTTGAGAAAATGGACTCTAGTAGACAGCACTCTATTCCCCATTAAAGGTACTCTGCACCCATATTTCAGAAACGGGGTTAACATGAAAATTAGGTCACAAATATTGGATTAGAATTGCAACTAGAAACTGGGAATCTTGTGGAGTGATAGCCTTTTAAATACTTCTTCAGATCATCCATGGGGTGAGGTGAGAGTGGGCCAAGAAGTCTTCTAGTTTCTAAGAGTCTCAGAGTCTTTGGACTACCAATCTGCAGAAATTCCCTTGAACTATCCATGAAGGTGACAAAGACAACTGAGGCAATATTCAGTCATTCATTTCTATAATGAAAATTATTGACAAGAATTTTTTTAAGTAAGCTTCACGCCCAGCCTGGAGCATAGCCCAAGACTTGAACTCATGACCCTGAGATCAAGACCTGAGCTGAGATTGAGCTGGATGCTTAACTGACTGAGCCACCCAGATGCCCTAATAAGAATATTTTGATAATTCTATATTTACTACTGTGAGTTAGGCAGTATGCTAAGTAGTTGGCATATTGTGTCTTATTTATTTAATTTCATAACAACACTATGAGATAATTATAATTACCCCACTTTACTTATCAGATAACCAGAGACACAGCAACCTCAAGCGGCTGTTACGGCCTATCTACAGAACTTGTGTTCTCAATCATTATATCTCCAAATTCTTTAATTTAAGCATGCTGTCTATTTTATTAATTTAGGCTTTGAAATATTGTGGCATGGCAGAACTTCATCACTTTTCTTTCAAAAATTTAAGAAAAATAAGGATCTGAGTACATACATATGGACAATATGGACATTTGGAGAACAAATGTTGCTTTCAGACTTCATATTGGTATTTTACTTGAAGAATTCTTCAGATGTGTGTGTGTGTGTGTGTGTATGTGTATGTATGTATATTTAGCATTGGGCCAAAGTTGAATTCTCCTAGCTCCCAGTGGATGACGACATTCTGCAAACATCCATTTGACACTCAGACATGTTGGACTCAGGATAATATCTAAGATAAAAGCATGGAAAAAGGACCACTCCAAGTTTTTGCTAATCCAGGGCAGTTGTTTATTGTTGTCCCATCCAACTAAACACATTCTTTCTAGAAATGATCTCAATTTTTAGGTGAAAAGAATTTCAAAATCCTGTATTTGCATACCAACAGCCTCTTAGAAGACAGAAATCTCAGTTTGCTCACAACTCATTTATGAGCTTCCCTGCTTACTATCCTGGTATATTGAGGGCAACTATAATTTACAAAACTAATGTCAGTTTTAAAATGTTGTATGGAAAGGAACATGAGTTATAAATATTTTATTAATTTTTTAATCTTACAGGGTTTATCTGTTTCTGCATATAATTTGATTAGCTTGAAATAAAATTTCCTGTAGGTATTTAATTTGATTTAATTTACTGTGTATTTTCAGTTTAAAATAGACATCTGTTGAAGTTCACTAGTCACATGGATATATGCAGACATACTTTTGCCTAACGCTGAGAATATATGAAAGTTACACATATTGAGTGGCTCAATAAACTATGGTGTATGCCGCCAGATGATTTCTTCCTTGAAGTGGATATGAGAGGGTATTTCTGGGTTCTATTACCATGTACATATTGAATATAAGGCCCATAAAACCTGTGTCCAGCTTTCAAGACCACAAGATTTCTCTAATGATTAAAATATGATTGTATTTCAGTGCGTGTTTTCTATTTGTGTAATATTTTTGTTTTCCATTTGATAGACCAGTCCTCTTACTCTCATAACTGACTTTGGAATGCAAGGGATTCTACTATTTAAAAAAAAATAGAAAGAACTGAACTCTTATACACTTAATAAGTTACAGTATTTTTAAGTCTTGGACAAAATATTTACTATTTCTGACAATATGCAATGTTTAAAATATGCCAGAGCAATACATGGAATCAGGATTTTTGTTGTTAGAATGGCGTGGGTTAAGAGACTTATCCTAATAAATAATTAATTTCTGCAACTTTTCCTTCCCTCCTTCACAGGGGACCCAGAGGTATGGAAATACCTGTAAGGTATACAGGAAATAGAGCCTGTAAGTAGGAAGCTGGCTCCTTCTTGGAAATCCCTGGCATTGTAAGGAGTCTCGGTGCCACGTACTGCCACCTTCTGTTGAGATGATCCTGCCAACACTGTGTTCCTCCTGGGCAAGATGAGGGTAAGCTTAAAGTACAGAGGCCCATAGATCAGGCTTTTGCCATCCTGTATTCTGGTCAAGAGATGTTGCTGGGAAAAGTCTTTCTGAGTATGAGAAATATTATAGAGAAGAACATGGTCTCTGTTGGCTGGTTTAAAGCAACGAAATTAAGCTTTCTAAGCCTCAGTTCCTCTTTTGGAGAATGGAACTGATGATACATATGTATCATAGGGCTGTTTCAGCGTTGAATAAAATAAAGCGTGAAAATACTTAACGCAGTGTCTAGCATATATTAAGCCTTTACTAAATGACAACTATTCTTTATATTTTCAATAAATACATACTATGGCTCAGCCATGGATTGGCATGTGAACTTCTTGTTCTTTCCTGAAGTCAAGCTGGCAATAGTAATTTATTTGATTGGGTACGTGTCAAATGTGCTGTGGGGAAAGGTTTTAGAATGTTGTCCTGGTGCATCAACAGCAACAACAAACCCAAAGCAGCAAAATTTTTTATTATCATGTCCATAACCGTCCTTGGAAAGCTTTTGCTCATGTGGCATATTTTCACTATTAGTTGAATTAATGAATCACCTGTGTTGCAAAAAATCCATGTGTTTGCTATCAATAAACACTTTCCATAATTTATTTCACCATTCATTCCCTTTTCTTTAGAGAATACCTTCAGAAAATTATTTTTCCTTAAAGTACAGTTACAATTTGCATTTTTAAGCTGTAAATAGAAAAGAATGAAATACTAAAAATCCACACATCTTCTCAATGTATTTGGTTAATAGAAATAATTGAGCACTTGTAGCTGTGGTGATAAGGGAGGAAAGTGAACTGTATTTTAGATTCCTAAAAATCCACAGACGGCAAAGAGCTTATCTGGAAGCCGGTAGTGTTATTCTCTTTAATGATATTCCTTAAACTTTCAGGGAAGTCCTGGTGTATTATGTTTACACCATGAGATCTATAGTCCTTTGATCAAATATGGCTCCTAATTTCAAAGCATTCTTATTTCTACTGGCATGATTAAGAGACATTTGTAGTATGTCATGATCTGTGAAGCACTCTGCATATGAAGAGAAACTGGGAAGGATCCTCCTTGTCCTATAAAGTCTTAAGAAGTTGGAAGAGTGGGACATCTGTAAGTTTAAGACTGAGTTCTTCAAAGGCAAAACTTTTTTTTTCATAGCCTGGCTGTAGGGCAAAGATGTCAAATAACAACAAAGTATTGGACCAGCCTCTACCTGCTGGATCATTGTACTCACCGTTGTACTCAAACGTGTGTACAAACACATGTACATTCGAAGCCCCCAGGGATATTGTTACAAAGCAGATTCTGATTCCGTGGGTCTGGGGTGAGACCTCAGATTCTCAATTTCTAACAAGCTTTCTGGTGATGTGGATCCTGCTGGGCCACAGACACACCAAGAAACAAGTTTCTAGATCACTGGTTCTCAAATGAGAATCACTGGTTCCATGTGAGAATTATTTGGGGAGCCTTAAAAATTACTGATGCTTGCAACCTTTTCTATGGGTGGGAAATTCCTCCACACCACCTCCCACAACAACTGGGGAGCTGTACTCCTCTTCAGCCTTTCTGACTTCAGTCAGTTGGCATCAAGAGAGCCCCACATGCTTACAGTAAGACTGCACTTATCCAGGCGTGGGGATTTTACATGTTGTCTATAAACATGAGGAAAAGTAAAGAATATGAAAAATAAGAATCCATGTGTCATCAGCATACAGCAGCTACTAGAAAAGTGTTCCAAGTATCCCTCCAAATAACATTAATTCTGTGGTGTTCCGTAAGTATTTTTGAAGTACGGCTTAAAAGAAATAGCATTTGTCTGAGTTTTCCATATGGGGCCATCATAACTATTTATAGTGGTTTCTTCCTGGTACATTGGTAGGTCTTAATTAATGTTAGGGATAAATATTATGTGGGAACATATGAAAATGAAAGCATTTCAATGACTTGTATGTTAGCTACTAAGACATAAGATACAAAGACAGTTAATTTTCTTTAATCACATTTCTTCTCTTAAATTTTTATTCTGAAAAATAATAATTCTTCAGAAAAGTTGAAAATTAGTATAATAGAAGCCACACACGCCACATGTAGAGTCACCACTGTTATTTTGCTATTTTTACCCTTTTGTTACTGTTAAATCATTTAAAGTAGTAGACCTCATGGTACTTCACCCCAAAATACTTTAGTATGTGTCATCAAAGAATAAAGACATTCTCCTAAATAACTATGATAATATTATCACAATAAAAAATTTAATATACAAGCCACATTCAGATTTTCCCTATTGATACCAAAATATATTTTAAAATTCTCTTTTCCATTAAGACAGATTTTAAAAAAAAATTTTAATGTTTTTTAAATTTATTTCTGAGAGAGAGAGAGACAGCACGAGCAGGGGAGGGTCAGAGAGAGAGGGAGATACAATCCAAAACAGGCTCCAGGCTCTGAGCTGGCTGTCAGCACAGAGCCCAATGTGGGGCTTGAACCCATAAACTGTGAGATCATGACCTGAGCTGAAGTCAAACACGCAAACAACTGAGCCACCCAGGTGCTCCTTTAAAGACAGATTTTTAAAGAGGCTCTTATTTAGTTGGAAGGATAGGTTTCTTTATTCAAACTAGTTAAATATCAACAGGCCATGTACACAGTTTTTAAAGTATTGTATTTCTTTCATTTGCTCTGTGGAATTAAAATCTCTGTGCCTTTCCCCCAAATTTATTAAAACTAATACTACAATTAAAATGTAGTAACACTGTCTAGTGTCAAGTAGTATTTATTTAGGGATTCTTAACTTGGACCAATTTATCAGACCCATAGAAGACAAATCATTATATATTTGGAAGAGAGAGTAGTCGATATATAATGTTGTCTTTTCTAGTATTAGTAGCTTCTAACTCTACCTAAAGATGCTAAAATTATGTGAGGGTATAACTGATGAGGTCAGATAAGATTGATGTCTCTCTTTTGTGAAGTGGCATTTTCCGTATGAGTAATTGATTCCTATATTTTTCTGACTAGATATGGAATATTTTAATGGCACTCCATCAAGACTTTTCAACAGCTTCTTTTAACTTGGTTAATGACCTTTCCATGATAGTAAAACTATATGAAAAAATGTAATCTTAGAAAAGTTTTTCTTTTTTTATTCTCATTAGGAAATATTTTAAGCTGGTAAAAATCTGTTGCTGTTTACCAGGATATTTCTTAGAGAATACTGACGTGAACTACTCTTTCACCAACCACTGCCCTGCCAAAAGCTTCCACTGTGCCTTTGGAACACGCAGACCATCTTTTTTTTGTTGAAAGATGGACTAATGATAGCTACCTCATAGGAGGATTTAATGAGATAATACACGAAACATGCTTAGCACAGTGCTTGGAACATATTCATCTCTCAATGGATGGCAGCCATTACTTTAATAGTAACTATTATTGTGGCTACCACTATTATTATTATTTTGGTTAAGTGTTCTAGGCAAAAATAATAGCATATACAATGATAGTGAGGATGAGAAAGCTATCAGAATGGGTTTAGGGAGAGTGTACATAGAGGGGTTCTAGACTGGGTTCTCATAAGGATTCAAATCCTGAATGTGCACTTCCTTGCTGTGTGACATTGGAAAGTCTATTTCTCCATTTTCAAACTGGGAATAATAATAGTACCTACCTTATGGGGATATTGAAATTAAATGAGAAAATAATACAAAAATGCTTAGCCCAGTGGCTGACATAGTGAAGTTTTGTGTAAGTTTTAGCTAAGAAATAATAGATCAAGAAGCCTTTATAGGAGTTGAACTTACCTAGTGATAACTGCCATCTTCTGAACAAGATTTTGGCTTCTTTATTTCATCTTGGAAACTCACTCTAGTACTCATGCAGGTAATGGGCTCAGGATTGGAGCCAGGCATATCCTACCCAGACACTAGGGAGTGCTCCCACCTGACTTGTGGGGCAATTAGATAGCCAGAATCTCGATTTTTAATATATTTGTTGCAAAGAAATAGCTCCCATTAATCCTTTCTATAGGTTAAGTTTATTTTTCAGTAACTATACCTATGGTTTGTGCTTAGTAGGTTTGAAGGCTGAAGGGAGTTTACGCTGTTTCTGTAGATTGGTAGAGCACAAATAACCATATGTATTACCTATTTTTAAGGATTAAATAGAACCTAATTATAAAACTATCTTATCTTGATACATGCTTCTGTGGCATATATTTTTTTTCTAATGGGGGGTGTTTAATTATCTTTCCAGCTAGGATACAGTTATGGGTCTGTTCAGGAGGGTTTTATTTTTCTATTTTATTCCTGCTTTCTATTGACTTATTTTGGTATCATTTTATTTTTTTAATAGTTTATTGTCAAGTGGTTTTCCATATAACACCCAGTGCTCATCCCCACAAGTACCCTCCTCTATGCCCATCACCCCACATCACCTCCTCCCCACCCCCATCAGCCCTCAGTTTGTTCTCCGCATTTAAGATTCTCTCATGGTTTGCCTCCCTCCCTCTCCCCCACCATTTCCCCCCTTCTTCTCCCCCATGGTCCTCCATTAAGTTCCTCCTAATCCTCCTATATGTGCAAACATATGGTATCTGTCCTTCTCTGCCTGACTTATTTCACTCAGCATAACATCCTCAAGTTCCATCCATGTTGCTACAAATGGCCAGATTTCATCCTTTCTCATTGCCATGTAGTATTCCATCATATAGATAAACCACATCTTCTTGATCCATTCGTCTGTTGATGGACACTTAGGCTGTTTCCATGTTTTGGCCATTGTTGAGAGTGCTGCTATGAACATTGGGGTACATGTGCTCCTATGCATCAGCATTTCTGTATCCCTTGGGTAAATTCCTAGCAGTGCTATTGCTGGGTCCTAGGGGAGTTCTATTGTTAATTTTTTGAGGAACCTCCACACTGTTTTCCAGAGGGGCTGCACCAGTTTACATTCCCACCAACACTGTAGGAGGGTGCCCCTTTCTCCACATCCTCGCCAGCATCTAGAGTTCTCTGATGTGCTCATTTTAGCCACTCTGACTGGCATGGGGTGGTACCTCAGTGTGGTTTTGATTTGTATTTCCCTGATGAGGAGGGATGCTGAGCATCGTTTCATGTGTCTGTTGGCCATCTGGATGTCCTCTTTGGAGAAGTGTCTGTTCATATCTTCTGCCCATTTCTTCACTGGGTTGTTTGTTTTTTGGGTATGGAGATTGGTAAGTTCCTTATAGATTTTGGATACTAGCCCTTTATCTGATGTCATTTTGGTATTAATTTTGTAATATTTAATATCAGAAATATTAAATTTAATATTAAAACATTTAATTTGAATATTCATATTTTAGTAACAAAAGTATTGAAGGAGTACATTTTCATCTGAATTTAGCCTTAGCTATATCTCATATATTTTAATATGAAGTGGTATGTTATTACTTTCTAAATAGTTTGCTTTTACTTTGGTTTAGGACCTATTTAGAGTGTTTCTTGGGGTGCCTGGGTGTCTCAGTTAGTTGAGTGTTGAACTTTTGATTTTGACTCAGGTCATGATCCCAGGGTCATGGGATTGAGCCCCATATCTGGCTCTGAACTGAGCATGGAGCCAGCTTAAGATTCTTTCTCTCTCTCTCTCTCTCCCTCCTCCCTCCTCCTCCCTCTGCCCCTGTCCCCTGCTCTCTCTCTCTCTCTCTCTCTCAAAAAAATTTATGGTGTTTCTTAATTTCCAATGGTTAAGTTTTTTTTAATTTATTGTTAACTTCTAGTTTTATTGGATTACAATCAGAAAATAAGTCCTGGAAAAAATTCTGTTTTCTATAGTTTATTAAGGTTATTTGTAACCAAATATACAATCAAATATCATAATTGGAAGAATATGTATTCTTTTATGTAAAATACATATTGCTATGTGTATATCTATCATTCATTATGTGTTTCTAAAGTTGTGTTTATTTTCAGTATTGTAATTGGATTCACTCTTGGTTTATTTGGCACTAATGTTGCCCAGCACAAAAATACTATATCCTCTTTGTAAAGGACACCTTTTGTCATTTCATAGTATTCTTTTTTGTTCTTGGATTCTTTTTTAGTCTAATATTAATATTGTAGGTATGGGTTTCTTGATATGTATTTTCCTTGTATGTTATTAATAATGAGTTACATTTGCCTTTTCCTTGTCCTTTCTTTTTAGGTGTGTTTCTTATTAATAACATTTAGCAGTTAGGGAGCAGATCTGGCTCTCTAGGGAAACTTGCTAGTGACCACTGGTACCTAGTATTTGCACTGAGCCCTAACAGCCATCGTCACTGTCTCAGGCTTTAAGCAAGGGTAGGCCTTCCCTTGTTCTTTTCTCATCTGAATCCACAGAGAATAAATGGAAACTCTTCATTCCCTGGAGATATTTGGGAAATGCAAAGTCTTACAACCACTCTCCAGGAAATGCCAGCAGGTCTTGGAGGTTTTCTTTGATGCATTGCTACAAGGACCAAAGTAAGGTCATGAGATATGAGTAAAAGTCAATGTCTTTTCCTAGATTTAATAAATATTCACATTCAGGTATACCTTCTTTTTAATAGTAGCTTCTTAAGTAGATGATAAAAAAATATCTTCCAGACTGCCCAGCTGGCTCAGTCATTAGATCATGCAACTCGTGATCTTGGGATTCTGAGTTCGAGCCCCACATTGGGTGTAGAGATTACTTAAAAGTAAAATCTTAAAAAAAAAATCTACCAAATTAAGTAAAGAAGGTTTCATCTTGGGAAGTCACATGATGTTTTGTAAGGAGGTAGGCTTTATTTAAATTGAGACACTGCCACTAATTTAACTAGCTGTGCAACTTTGGTCAGGTTAATTAATGTCTCTCAGATTGAGATTCCTCATTTACAAAAGAGATAATGATACTTCACAAGTTTGCCGTGAGGTTTAGATAATACATATAACGGTGCCCAGAGTTTAATATGCATCCACTGTTTTCTTTTTACTCCTCAGGAAAATTTGATTAAACAATGGTAGGAACTCTGTTTCTAGGGAAATAGGGTCTTTAGAAGTCTTCTAGATCAGGAAGCTTATCACAGAACTATAGTGTAAGTTCATTCTAATACTGTATTAGAATAGTGTTATAATACCCTAATGTTTATACAAACCATCTAATGGCTTGAAAAGGAAGAAAACATGGGAAAGATTATTACTTTCAGAAGCGTATAGCCATCCAGCCAAGGGATGTGACTACTGGTGGTCAGACTGCCTGGCTTATGAGGTTTCTTATTTCCTTGAAGTCTTGTCAGTCCATAAGTAGACTCTGGTGTGTCTCTTGTCTTTCCTTTGAGCTGGATTCACTTTCACAAGCTCCTGAGTCCTGCACATCTGACAATTACTTCAGACCTCAGACATGCTAGAAACCTGAATTATTTTATGAAAATCGTTTGAAGAAGCAGACAGCAATTGTTTTTTCTTGGGTTTCTTTGTATATCTGTTTCTAATTATTCACTACTTTCCCTCTATCCAACTGGTGCCTAGATCCCACTATAGATTCTTTGGACATAAACACATAAATAACTTATCTGTAGCTCTTTGGTTAAAGTGAACATTTAAAAAATATCATAAAATAAAATTTCTTTGTTCTCTCAGAACTTGAGTTCATAAAAATCATTCTCTAACAATTCTATTGAACATCATTATTTAATTGTATCTAATACTTTTTTACTTTTTATTAAAATTTTTTAAATATTTATTTTTGAGAGAGAGAGACATACATGGAGTATGAGTGAGGGAGGGGCTGAAAGAAAAGGAAATACAGAATCCAAAGTGGGCTCCAGACTCTGAGCTGTCAGCACACAGACTGACCCTGGGCTCGAACTCATGAACAGTGAAATCATGACCTGAGCTGAAGTCTGACACTTAACCAACTGAGCTACCCAGGTGTCCCTAATGAGATCTAATCTTAAAACAAAAGAAAATTTTTGCTCAGGGATAACTGCATTTATACACATTAGATAAAATAGGAATCTTCCCTAACCTGCAATCCCTTAAAAAGAATACAATTTCTCTCTCCTTTCCTTTCATTCCTTTTTTTTCCTTCCTTCCTTCCTTTCTTCCTCCCTCTCTCCCTCCCTCCCTTTCTTTTTTTCTCTCTCTCTCTTTCTTTCTCTATAATCTTTTGGGTAAAATGTTTAATGAGTTGTCATTGAGTTTTGTTTTGTTTTATTTTATTTTTCTTTCATGGAATTGTTAAGACCTTACATCAAAGTTATCATTTCTAATAAAAATTTTATTTTTAACTGAACCACATTGAAAGAACAAATGTGAATTAAAGTAGGTGGCATTATACTAAATTAACAGTATACTAGATTACTGAATCTATTGGAAAATTTTCTAAAATGCATGATTTAGTCAAAATTATTAGCTCTCTTTTCTCAAAGTAAACAATCTGTACCTATAAATTATACTGAGTAGCGTATGTGATTATGAAGTATAAATAGAATTTTGATGGCATATACAGTGGCACTTAGAAATACCCATATACAAATGTAGGGTGGTACTCAATGCCCTTTCATTTAACAGCTGGAAATTGAGACCTGGCAGGGGTGATAAATATTGGAATTAGGGTCTTGATAGCAGAGCGTGTAGAACATTTACTCT
Source organism: Crocuta crocuta (assembly GCF_008692635.1). Lineage (NCBI taxonomy): Eukaryota > Metazoa > Chordata > Mammalia > Carnivora > Hyaenidae > Crocuta > Crocuta crocuta. The sequence continues at coordinate 9,168,935 of NW_027531143.1, read as the reverse complement.
TCTATTTAGGATCTAAAATGCAATCAAACTGAGCCACGTTTCACTGTCCAGGTCGATGCTCACTCTCTGCTGTTGCATGTTGTGCCACCAAAGGGAAAGCAAGCCTCATGGCCACCTTCAGGAGAAAGGTAACATTCTATGGCAATTTCATGCTGGCAAGGGACAATTCATCGCAGCTGTTGGGTTGGCCCTGGGAATTGCCAGCCTGGTGTGATATCTCACATTTGCGGGCAGCACCAAAAAGGAGCTGGGTTTCTGCATGAAAATACTTTATATCAAAGTACCTTCTAAGAACAGCATATTCTAATGAGTGTTTGGCTTCTGATTGCAGCCTCTTTCATTCACTTCAAAGAATCTTTTTAAATGTGTCTGGATTTTGTACTTACCATGGTACCCAGAGGCAGACAAGCCACAGAGACCAGATCTATGGAAGGCACAAGTTGGTGCCAGGCACATGGAGGTGATCAATAATAGTAGCCATTATATCATGGGAGAAAAAGTCAGCTGTAGAAATGGCCTCTAAACTGGGTGCCAAGCTAAGATTTTCCACTTCATACTAGAATTAATTTTACTAATTGAATTCTCAAGGATAGAGGGAAAATTCTCAGTTGCCTGGATTCCACAATCAAGTCTATCAGAAGTAGCAGCCATTCACCTTTCTGGGCTTCAGTCTCCCCAGCATTTAATAAAACTTCCCCCAGGGACGCCTGGGTGGCTCAGTTGGTTGGGCGGCTGACTTCAGCTCAGGTCATGATCTCGTGGTTCGTGGGTTCGAGCCCTGTGTTGGGCTCTGTGCTGACAGCCAGCTCAGAGCCTGGAGCCTGTTTCAGATTCTGTGTATCCCTCTCTCTCTGACCCTCCCCTGCTCACACTGTCTCTTTCTCTTAGAAATAAATAAAATGTAAAAGAAAAAAACAAAACAAAACAAAAAAAACTTCCCCCATAGTGATCCTCTCTCGATCTTTTTATGTCTGTTTTCCACAGCTCTAGCATTCATCGTTTCCATTCCTCACCATTCAGTCTGGCCTCTGCTCCACTCCCTGACCTTGTGCTGTATCTAACTAGTTGTCAAATTTTTATCTTCCTTGATCTCTTTGCAGCAGTTTACACAGGGGATACTCCTTCAGCTTGATACTCTTTCTGCCTTGGTTTCCACGGCAGCACATGACTCCTTCTCAAACTTCCCTAAAGGTTCCTCCTTCTCCTCCTGACCTTTAAATGTCTGTCCTCACCTCTCTCCTCATTCTGCACTCTCCCCCCCCCTTTAGCAGTCTCCTCTATTTCCATGACTTCAGCTACCATACACATGCTGATAATTCACAAGTCGGTTTCTTTGGCAACTGGAGAACTCCAGATCTTTACATTCAGACTCTTACTCAGTATCTCCATTTGACACCTCAAGCCTATATGTTCACTCTTCCACCCAGTTGCCCAGACCCCAAAGTACATTGCATATAGCTCTATTAAAACATTTCTTATAACTATATTGTAATTGTCTTTTTTCTTGTCTGCTTACTCACATCTTACCCATGTCTTTTATCATTGTTTCCTTAAGATTTAGCACAATGCTTATTACAGAAGAAATCATTAAATGACTTCAGAATACAGGAATACTAGAGAATGCTCCAAACTACCTGAGTTGTATTCAGTTTAAATTGAAATACCACAAATACTCACATGAAGAATAAGGTAATGTTCATGATTGTAACTTTAATGATTGAATTGTGTGGTTTAGCTCTCCACATGGGTTATGGATGTCTTTGTATTTATTGTCTCTTAGGTAATAAACATTTGCTAATATTTTTCTTAAAAACTTCAACTTTGTTGAAGTATACTATAAATCCAATAAAATGTACCTATTTGGGGCACCTTGGTGGCTCAGTTGATTAGGCATCTGACATAGGCTCAGGTCATGATGTTGCAGTTTGTGAGTTTGAGTCCCGCATCAGGCTCTGAGCTGAAACTGCAGAGCCTGCTTAGGATCCTCTGTCTTCCTCTTTCTCTGCCCCTCTCCTCAGCTTGCACTCTCTCTCTCTCTCAAAAATAAATAGACATTAAATTTTTTTAAAGAAATGTACCTATTTTAAGTGTGAAAATACACATACCCATCACCCCTGTCAGGATATAGAATATTTTCATCACTCCAAATAGTCCCTTCTTTGTAGTCCATTCTGCTCCCTCCCTCCGTTGCAGAGTTGACCTTGTGTAACTACTGGTCTGCTTTCTACTCCTATAAATTAGTTTTGCCTAGTCTGGAATAAATAGAATTAAATAGTATATATATATTAATAATCTTTTTTTTTTTTTTTTTTTTTNTTTTTTTTTTTTTTTTTTTTGCTCAGCATGATTTTTTAAGATTCAGCCATGTTGGCACATATATCAGTTGATTCCTCCCTTTGTATCACTGAATGATATTCTTTTGTAGGGATACCACAATCTATCCATTCACCTTTGACAGACATTTGGATTGTTTTTAGTTTTGCACCACTGTTACGAATAAAGCTACTATAAACATAATGTAAATTAATGTACAAACCTTTACATGTGTGGATATATGCTTTTTCTTTTTTCTATTTAGTAACCTAATAGCGGAATTTTAGGGCTATGTAGTAAGTTCCTATTTAACTTTATAAAAAGCTACCAAAGTGTTATCCAAATTGGCTGAACCATGTACCTTTCCAGTAGCAATTGTATGAGAATTCCAAATGCTCCCACATCCTCTCCAACATTTAGTATTATCAGTCTTTCTAATTTTATTATCTGCATCTTCACTTCTAGAATATAAACTTGAGGAAAGTTAGTACCTACCCTGTCTTGTTCATTGCTGTGTCTTTGGCACTCAGTAGATTTTTCGTACTGAGGCCACAGATGTGTGTAGCTGTTCAATAAATATCTAATGAACAAATAATCAATAGATCAGTTAATGAAAAACATCAGGCACTAAGTTGCTGAGCTTTGAAACGTCATAGCCTATTTCAGGAACTGCAAGTTATTCAGTATGAGGGTTGTGGGCTGAGAGACATGGGCATTGGTAACAGCTTTCATTTGGCACTTCTATATGCGGCATGAAGGCTTTTTACTTATCTCACTGAACCCCTATGACAAACTTGTGAGGTCAGTACTATTATTATCCTCATTTATGGGTGAGGAAGCTGAGGCTCAGAGAGATTAAGGGCAAACACCAGTCAGTGACAGAACCCAGATAGATTCCCAGACCATCAAAGGCTCTTGGAAGGAGTTTGAACTCTATTCTGTGGTCAGTGACAGAATTGGAATTTGTTGGCCAGAGCTGATTTGGGCTTTGGGAGGATCATTATGAGGCAGTATTGAGAATAGAATGGAAGAGGACAAAAGGGAAATCAGGGAGCTCAGTGAAGAGGCTATCAAATACTGCTAGCAAGAGCCTGGGAAATAACTCCAAGGATACCAAGAGGGGTCAGATTTAAAGTATTTCCTAGGACGCAGATAGAATTCAGCATCCAGCTGGTTGTGGGTGTAGAGTAGGAAGGCACTAGGCATGGTCAGGATGGATGTGTGATTCAGATGTCTGTTATCTTGCATCTTTCATATACTCCCAAACACAATGTCATAGGGTTCCCAAAGCCTTGTTGCTTATGCCTCATTTCCTCTGTGAGCTGGGAAGGCCTGAGAGTCAGTGCATGAAGTGTTTGGGCTGTTTATAGTTACCAAGATCATGGATAGGAAACAGTAACATAGAAATAAATCAGGGACAAAGAGCTTCCTTCGTTATAGTTCTACCTTGTAAACTTAATCATGTATTCACTGATGTTGCAGAAGTAGTATATCAAGTCTTATTCCTCTCCTGTAAAACCTAAACCAAGGCACAGGTCAGGTTTGGTGTGTGTGTTGTGCTTGTGTGTATGTGTGTGTGTGTCTTGTTTTATTTTCAAAGAGTTCTGTTGGTACATTTTTAAGAAGCTGCACTAGATGTTCCACTAGTTCAGTGTTCCTTAGAGACTATTCTATGCAGCCCATATTTCCTACAGTCAGACCTCTGAGAAGGAACTGAGCTCTTCAAGGGTCTGTGTTGTGGTGTGCTCAACAATGTACTTCTGGCATGATAGGAGTCAGAGCTCAACTCCTCACAGCTGTGTCCTCCCTTTCACTCCACATAAAGCAGCACTGCCTTGTTGCCCCCAAAGCATTCTTGAAAGATAGTTCTGAGGCTCTGCTTAGCCCCAGAGATGTTTCCAGTTCTTAAACACGAATCAAGGCAGTCTCCTACCAGCAAACCAGACTACTCTACAACAGACAGCTCGCAATACAAATTCTGGGCAAGTAGACCTTGAAATTGAACTCTTTACTCTTTAAGCTGTTTTTATTGTCTGTAGCCAGTTAGATAGTTGAAGGGAAATGCTACCCAACAAATAATGGTGTACAAAGGAAACCTCCCAGTTCAATGAAAGAGTGTGTCTTCTTTATTATGGGAGATGCCGTGTCATAAGTGGGTGTTTTGTACTCAGCTGAATAAAAAAAAATAGGTTGGTCTTAAAAGCTGTTAATGATAGAACACATGGCATAAATTACACCGTAAACTCCAAACAACTCTGAAATTATAAACATTGCTTAGTCAAGGCTTTTCTTTTAATGATGCCCTGATGTCGCTGGCATAGCCCAGTGATTTCAGTCAGTGTTATTTTACTTGAAAGGAGGAATTTCTTTTCCCCCAAAAAAAGTCTCTCTAAGAAAAACTATCTTCCTGGCCAACTTAATAAAACATCTTGCTCCAATGGCCTGTGTCATGTCTTCCTTGGGGCTAGGGCCAGGTGGTATTAGCTAGAGAAAGTTAGAGAAAAGAGTTGTGTGATGAGGAGAAACTGCAGGCTTGGTGTTGTCCTGTCCTGACATAGGCTGAATCAAGTCAGCAAGTGTTGTGACTAAATAGAGACTGTCAGGATTCTCAGCCAATATCCTTGAGACCTGGTACAGAGTAAGCATTTGACTTAGAAGGTCTTCCTTCATTTGCCTATCTGAACAGCTCTCTGGGAGTGGGGAACCAGAAAGTGTCTTCTAAAGGGTAAGAATAATATTTACATCATTTACAATTATCTTATTAAAGCACTTTCTATAGGCTGGGCACTTGACCAAATAATTTAGGTACATTACCTTATTTAAACTTAAGAACCTTTGAAAAAGTTACCATTATTATCTTTTCATTACAGATGCTAACTGGGGCTCAGGAGGTTATTGCCCAACGTCATGATGGAAAACAGGAGTCTAACCAAGGTCAGTCTGACTGAAAAGCCTATACAATGAACTGTTAATAGCTATGTTGCATTTCCTCCATGAGGATTAATTAAGAAAACATGTGCTTCACCATGTGTTTTGGTGAAGCAATGCTATCTATAGAAGTGCTGGTGAAAGGCTCTAGAGTCAGAAGAGCAGCCCCGTTCCACCTCTTCATAGCTCTGAGGGTTAAGTTCTGTTAACTTGTGAGTTTACTCACAACACTCAAGAAGCAAGTTGGAGACCAAAGATCAAAGACCAAACACCAGTTTATCTTTGGTCATCATGGTATGAGAGTCTTTTTGTTCAGTGCTAATCTTTAACAGGTGTTCCACTTTCCTTGACCCTGATTTAGCTAGATCTCCTTTCAGCTTTGTCTTTTCTTGCATGCTGACCCCAGACTACACTTTGACTGAAGGCTTGTCAACCTATAAATATGTAGTTGGTTAGCAGGGGAAAGGTGAGAGAGTGTGAATGGTTTGATCTAGCACATCCCCACTGTTGGAGCAGGGATATGTGCCCACCCTCTAGGTTATGGAAAGGTAGCGCCGTATCCATAAACAGAGACTCACTGTGACATGAGAAAGAAAAGTTAAATTGAACAGGAGTATTACTTTTCTAACTTTAGGACAACATTTTCTTCTGGCCAGAAATGGATTAGGCAATTGATGTAGCCAGTACACCTCTACCATCTGACAGATCCCTGCCACGTGGGGATGCTTTATTTAGCACAGATGTGCCACGAGTCTCTGAGTTCGTTCATATGGCAGACCTCCTTAGGTCACACTCATTCATTCAGCGAGTGTTTGTTAAGCCTGTCCTCTGTGCCAGGTGCTGTGCTTTTTAGATGACAAACAGTCCCAGCTTCAGAAAGGGTCACAGCATAGTGGGGACTTATAGTATAAACAAACAAAAAATCATAGTCTGACATGGAATATCCTATGAGAAAATGGTGAAAAAAGTGCCATGCAGGAAAGGGAGTCTACAACTGCCTCTAATTCAGGGACAACAGAGTACAATCAGGGTGGCTCCTCTCTCTCCCTATTGGCCCAACAGCAGGCCTCCAGGAAGCAAGAGGTAGACAACTTTGGTTCCTAATTTCTGATTCATTTCTCATTCTCAGCAGTAGGCTGAGGCATGTTGAAAGACCAGAGAAATAGGTGTCCCTTTGCATTTTAGTGAATGGTGAGTTGACAGTCACAGAGCCCATCCCAGGTGTTGGCACAAAGGGAAATATCTGCATTTCACCTTAGAGATGGTACCAAATGCAGCACTGAGCAGATTTAAAAGCTTTATTGGAATGGCACTGCGTATTCCACATAGCTATATAGAGGCTTTTTATTTTCTTTTTTAAAAAAATGTTTATTAATTTATTTCGAGAGAGAGAGCACGCGAGAGAGCGCACCAGCAAAAGAGGGGCAGAGAGTGAGGGAGATAGAGAATCTCAAGCAGCCTCTGTGCTATCTACATGGCGTCCCACATGGCACTCGAACTCACAAGTCATGAGATCATGACCTGAACTGAAATCTAGAGTCAGATGCTTAACTGACTGAGCCACCAAGATACCCCTAATGTCTTTTTATTTTATTTTTTAAGTAAACTTTTTAAATGTTTATTATTCTGAGAGAGAGAGAGACAGACAGAGGGCAAGTGGGGGAGGGGCAGAGAGAGAGGAAGACAGAGAATCCGAAGCAGGCCCCAGGCTCTGAGTTGTCAGCACAGAGCCCGATGCGGGACTCAAACTCACAAACCATGAGATCATGACCTGACCGAGGTCTGACATTTAACCACTAAGCCATCTATTTTCTAAAGAATTGTTTGTGAGAAACATTGACATGTCCTGAATGTAGTTCATGCTTCTGAGTCAGTTGCATCCCTTAATAGCGAGGTGAGAAGCTGAGCAAGGGGCTTTTCAGTCCCTCCTCTCACATGTCACAGAACATAGAAGCCACTTAAGAGGTTTAAATATGTCAGAGATAGGAAAGCATTTTTCAAACTGTAAACATTATGCAAGCAAGAAAATTTAAATTTCCATTATTTTGTTATCATTATTTATGTTCCCAAGAGGCTTTTGTACACAAAAATCCCACTAAAGAGACCGATGGTGGACAAGATTGCTCTCTAGACGGTATTTTGCAAAAGTACATCATATGCTCTGAAATGTGAACTCCTCTTTTGTCTGTATCACATTTTCAACAGTTTCCAGAAGAGCAGTTCCTGATGACATTCCAGTAGTCAATCTGTGCTGTGTAGAACAATGATCCTTGAAAAAAAAAATGCTGATGATCATCACCAAAATAGTTTATAATAACTTGGACTTGTCACTTTTTTTTTCTCTTTGTACTTGAAACTTAACAAATCCTTTGTGGAGAAGATTTTTTTTCCTCCCCATTTGAATACGAGAATTGTGGCCCAAAGTTCAATCCAAACCAAATTTCAAGTGTGGAATTGTAACCCCTACCTCTGAATGGAAACCATGGAGCCCCTTAGACAGAATGGCAATTGGCAGTTGGTCTCCTAGGACACATGCAGCAGGATACCAACCAAGAAAAAGAACAGGGAAGGAACACGAAGGGGAAATGCTAAAACCATCTGTCCGGAATTGGATTTTATATGCTGCTGGTACAACAGGGTCCTTCTTGTGATCTTAACAAGTCTAGTCTCCCTCCTACACCTACACTGAAAAGAAGAAACAGTAAACCTGTCTTACAGTATTGATTTCAGAGAGTCGGTGTTTTCACTAGAAGGAATATCAGAATGGGAGTGTGAAGACAGGGGTCTAGCCTGGCTCCGTCATCAATGCACTGAACATTTTATAGCAGGCCCATTGCTCTCTCTAGAACTAGGGGCATCGTCTGTAAATGTGGGGATGAACAATTATGCTCACCTGAGAGATCATGGTGAAGAAGACACACTGCAGTGTATACAGTACTACTTTTGACCCTGGAAGGAGAGACCCAGGACTCGCCCCTCTGCATCTTCAGACTCTGTCTGGGGTGCTGGTGAGGAGTGAACACACCTGTCTTAGGGTCTACATTGTAACCTATCCTGGACTCCTCTTTCCCTGAGCCATGTTTAAGGTAAAGGAGAATTATCTTGCATCGTGGGCACTAACATAATCTTGTCCTGTGGTCTGCGCCCACCATGCTTCCCTTCCGATGGACCAGACCAGGCGAGGAAGACAAGCCTGTTGCTGTCTCAGTCTTGTCCCTGATAGAACAGGAGCTGTGGTGCTGGGGGCACGGCACTGTGCCTGCAGGCTGAATGTCCTTTGCCACTGCCAACCTGTGGTCTTAGTCCTGGACCAACTCCTATTCCTCTGGTCCACAGTCTCAGTGGTTATTTTTATTTTCTAACAACAATTGAGCTTGTTCATTTTTAACTTCCCAGTCTCTGAAACAGGGAAATTGGTTTGAACATGTAGACAACTCTGAGGGTTCAAAAGTTGGTTATAATGAGCTTTAAGTGAAAACAGAGAGATAAATGGAAAATTGTCTGATAATTGAATAATTATCTTAAACATTTTATAACTTAAAAAATTAAAATTAAATTTAATAAATACAATATAATAAAAGAGAATTGACATAAACTGGAACAGGTACCTCTTCTGTCTGAATTTGGAAGCTATAAGTTTCTGGTTGCAATTGTGCTACAGCAACAATTTATTGATTTATTGGCTTATTGTCCCATGAAGTGGCCATAGATATGCTCTTTTATGGGACATGGTTCACCACATGGTGGTCTTAGCTGACAATATGCTTTAGCAACTACTGTGCAGTAAAATGGGTTAGATTTCTTATACCATCCTCTGGTCATAGCTTCTTTCTTCTTACCTTTCTTCCAAAATACATTTATGCATAACGTGTGTAAGTCTTCAAAAGAGCCTAACTTATACCCAGTGCAGGCATAGGTACAAATAGAAACTGCCTTAGTATTTACTTGTGGATTATTTTCTACATTTTTTCCATTTCTAAATCCTTCCAATAGACCAATTTTCTTTGGTAACAGAGAATATATTCCTCTTTAAGTTTGTAAAAGGAGCTACATAAAATTCTCCAGACACATGTTTAAAATGTGTGGTCAAACTGGCATCTGTACTTGGAAATGGCCAGTGGTGGAGAATTTTTAAGTTTGTCTGATGATACCTCAAAGAGATTTTTTAAAAATGGAACATTAGGCCCTCAATTATGAATTGTTCCCACATTTTGGATCTGTCCAGTGAACCTTTCAGCTTTATGCTATTTTTTGTTATTAATGAAAAAGTCCACTATCCATTTATGAAGCCTGGTTCTTCTTAGTGTTGTGACTTTAGACAAGGATTTAATTTAGAAAATTAACCTGTGGAATAAACTGGGTCTCATGTGAAACCATTTAGAGACAAATGGGTTTTTATAATATGTACTATGTGATCAATTTATACTACTCCAAAGAGTTGCCAGATTCAATGGACTCAAAGGCCTACTGTTAATGCAGAATTTAAGCTATGGAAAACTTGCTTTTCCAAGCACTAAGAATTTCCCTTCATAGCCTGGAGTCCTTTGCTTTGTTGATCCAAGATGTCAAGCACTGCAGCAGTTACCTGATGCAAGTGAAGATTAAAACGCAGCTGAAACACAGCTGAAGATTAAAAAACACTCAAGCACAGTAATTGATGAGAAAGTGAATGACCCAGGCAGGAAGGAGGAAAAGAAACTCACATGTCTATAAAGATATTTAAGAAAGAAATTGTGGGAAGCTAGGTAGTCTATTTCACATACCAGACAAAGCCAAAATTAATTTGCTTAAATTAAAAAAGTCTGCAGACAGATACTAAGGTGCAGTGATTAATAGCCTAGGCCTTGCTACCAGACAAACATGGCTTCAAATCCCTGCTCTTCAGATTACTAGTAGAATGGCCCTAGATTTTTGTTTATTTTCTCTGTGGCTGTTTCCTCATACGTGTAGTGGGAAAATAATTTTGACCTTAGAGAGTAATTTTGATAATTAAATAAAAACATTCTTCATAAACCTCTGAACAGTCCCTGACATGTGTTTAGTGCCCAGTAAATAGGAATAAGCTCAGAAAATTTCAGTTTTATTAAAATAGCTAAGAAATATAAAACAATTTACCCTTTATTCTTTTTTTAAACAGTGTTATTGAGACCTTATTTATATACCATAAAATTCACCTACTGTTAATATATAATTATGAATGATTTTTTTGGTAAGTTTATAAAGTTTCACAACCATCACTGCAATCCAAACTGAGTTTTAGAACATTTTCATCACCACAAAAAAATTCCCTCCTGTCTGTTTGAAGTTGATCTCTGCCTAAGCAGCCACTGATCTGCTTCCTATCTCTGTATATTTATTTGGCTTTGCTGAACATATTCTACAAATGCAGTCATAAGATGTCATCATTTGCATCTGGTTCTTTCATTTAGCATAATATTTTTGAGATTCATTCCTGTTGTAGCGTTTAAAAGTTCCTCATTCCTTTTTGTTGCTGAAAAGAATTCTATTCCATGGATAGATCACATTTTGTGCATCCATTTACCAGTTGTTGGGTTGTTTTCAGTCAGTTTGGATTGTTATTAGTTTTTGGCTGTTACGAATAGTGCTTCTACATACATTCACACACATGTGTTGACATATACTATCATTTCTTATGAGTAGATTCTTAGAAGTGGAATTTCTGGGTTGTATGATAAGTTTATATCTAACATTTTCACAAACCACCAAACTGTCTTCCAGGTTTCTGCACCATTTTACATTCCCACCAACTATGTAAGAGGGTTCTAGTTTCTCTACATCCTCACCAATGCTTGGAATTGTCTTTTCTTTTCGATTATATTCATTCTGGTAGGTGTGTAGAAGTATCTCATTGTGGTTTTAAGTTGCATTTCTCTAATGAGTAATGATGTAAAGCACCTTTTCATGTATTTCTAGCAGTCTGTGTATCTTTGCTGGTAAAATATCTTTTTAATTCTTTTGCCCATTTCTTTGCCCGTTACACTGTTCATATTATTGAGTTGTAAGAATTATTTATATATGCTCAATATACATCCTTTAGCAGATTGTGACTTGCAAATATTTTCTTCCAGTTTGTGACTTACCTTTTGCACTTAAAAAGACACCAATAAGGAAACAAATCGTTTTAAATTTTGAAAGAAAAATTTAAACTTTCCCCAATTTTATCACTTTTTAATAGATTTAATGGATTATGGTTTTGGCATCACATCTAAGAACTCTGTCTAATCCAAGGCCACAAAGATTTTCTCCTACTATTTTTCCCAGAAATTTTTTAATACTAGCTCTTAAATTTATTGTGTGATCTATTTTGAGTTAATTTTTGCCTCAGGTTTGAAGTAATGATGTAAGTTCATATTTTTGTATGTGACCATCCAGTTTTTCCTATACTATTTTCTATACTATTCCTATACTGAATGATAATGATATGATAATGATAATGGCACCTCTGCCAAAAATCAAATGGCCATACATGGGAGATCATTTAATTTCTCTTAGCAATGTTTTGTAGTTTTCAGTGCACAAGTTCATCATTCATTTTGTTAAATTTAATTCTAAGTACCTAATTCTTTTTGATGCTATTGTGAATATAATCGTTCCCTTAATTTTATTTTTAGATTGTTGATAGTAAAGAAGTATGACTAATTTTTGTATATTGATCTTGCATTATATGAGCTTGCTAACTAGTTTATGAATTCTAATAGGTTTTTCGTTGATTCCTTGCTATTTTCTATATAGAGGATCATGTTTTCTGCAAATAATGACAGTACTATATACTATATCTTCTTCTTCAACATAGAAGTTTATTTTTTCTCCCTTATTTCAGTCACCAGAGCCTCCAACCAATGTTGAGAAGAGGTAGTGAAAGGAGACCCTTGTCTTGTTTCTGATCTTAGGGAGAAAGTATTTTGTCTTTCAACATTAAGTATGATATTAGCTGTGAATTTTTTTGCAAATGCTCTTTATCAAGTGGTAGATACGTCCTTAAAGTCTTAGTTTGTTGTGAGTTTTTATCATGATAGTGTATTGGATTTTTTCAAATGCTTTTTCTTTTTTACATTTGCTAAGACTTTCATGTTTTGGGTTCTTTTTTCCCCTTATTCTATCACTCAGATTCATTACATTGATATGTTAAACCAACCTTGTATTTCTGACCTCAATTCTATGTAGTCAGGTATTTAATCCTTTTATATGTTGCTGATTCCATTTGGTAAATTGTTCATGTGAAACATTTGTCTGTAGTTTTAATTTCTTCAGCTGTCTCTTTCTGGCTTTGGTATTAATACCAAAATTTATTTGTGGGGGGATTATGAATTGCTAATTCAATTGATTTTCTTATTGTAGGTCTATTCATATTTTCTATTTTTCTTGAGTCAGTTTGGTAATTTGTGGCTTTCTAGGAATTTGTCCACTTCATCTGAATTGTCTAATTTGTTGGCACATAGTGATTATTTTTAATCTCTATAGAATTAGTAGTGAGTACCCTCTTTCATCCTTAATTTTGTTAATTTCTTTCTTCTCTTTCTTTTACTAAGTCATTCCAGCTAATGGCTTGTAAATTTTGTTGATCTTTTCAAAGACCCAACTGCTGGCTTCATTGATTGTCTCTCTTGGTTTTGTATTTTGTGTTTCATTCATTTATACTTAAATCCCTCAGAAACCAACACAGTATTCCAAAGTCTCACCTTTCCATTTAGACTTATAAATTGCAATTCAGAACCAGTCACAAGATTTTTTAAAAACTATTTTTAATGTTTATTTAAGTTTGAAGGAGAGAGAGAGAGCGCGAAAGAGAGAGAGAGAGAGAGCGAGCGAGCATGAGTCAGGGAGGGGCAAAGAGCGAGGGAGACACAGAATCCAAAGCAGACTCCAGGCTCTGAGCTGTCAGCACAGAGCCCAATGCAGGGCTCTAACTCACAAGTCATGAGGTCATGACCTGAGCTGAAGTTGAACACTTAATGGACTGAGCCACCTAGGTGCCCCAGAAGATTTTTTTAAACTAAATTAAACCAAAGAGAATCTTGGAATATGGTGTTGGTCTTTTAGGATATAAAGGTGCCTTCAGACTTTCTCCAGAGGGCTTTTTAAGTCCCTGAACCTACAAATCACTCTCCTGCCATGTGCAAAGATTTCAAGTTATTTAACCTCTATATTCAATCCAGTTCCTCAGACAACCTCTCCAAAACCTATTTTTCATAAAAGGCCAATTCATGTCTTCTCTTCTAATTCTGCTTTGGGGAACTCCGTTCTTTAGCAAGACAGTATATAAAAAACATAATCGGGCAAAAGTAAACATATATTATCTGTGAAACAAGATATCTTTATCTTCAGCTTCTTTTCTTACCATCTCAGAAGTCTGCTCAAAACAGAAAGAGATTAAATGAAAGTCATTTTATCCCTCAGTTTACAGACTTCTGGAGAAAGCCAGTGTTGTGCTCTTTTACTGCTATTTTGAGGGTCTTTTGAGAGCTGCTAATGAAGTCAATTTCCATCAAGTACTTCTGCTTAAGGTTGGAAAAGGTAGAGAGGGACTGGTACTTTTCAAAGCATAATAACTTGACAACTGGTACCAGAAATGTGGCAAGATAAATAGCGTGATTACATGTCTGCAGGTTATGAGCATAGTTTTTTCAGGAAGCTCTCCAAATGGTCAAGTTTTTCCAAGGAAAACACCGAAGAAAGGGAGCAAACCAAGATTATTTAGGAAAGTTTCAACATAACAGACCTAGACTGCCCCCTGGAAAAATGGCTTCTTGTAAACTGAAACATTTTAGTCAAGCCAGTGAAACACTGGATGGCCACTTTGGCTACTTTTTCAACCCTTCTTTAGACTCAAGAAGAATTTCTTCATGATCTTGATGTATTTTGCAATTTGATCAATGATGCAGAAATAGTGATCAAACCCTTCCTGCCCCAAGCGCATCCCATGATGGTGATAAAAGACCTGCATGCTGTGAACCAAGCGTGGCAGGTCACAAGGAACAATTTCTGGACCTGAAGAAGGGTTCTGGAATTAGTGTATGAATCTGCAGGTTCCTGGGAGCCTGCTGAGCTGCACTCCATCATCCCACATGTTCCTGGGCTTCTACTCAGCTTCCTGCTTTACATTCCACATCTTACCTACCTCATTCCTTCCAGCCCCCCTCCTCTAAGAGTTGGCTTAAGCTTCAGGCATGAAGCTGGACACATGCTTGTTGCCAGGCCTCACATGAAGATGAGCCCTGCCCCAGCTCAGAGAGCTGTGCAGTATCATTACCGGTTTGAATCAGATAAGTTAACCTCCTTATGACCTAGACTGCAAGTGTCCCATTTCTCTCCCCTAACTGTCACTAGTTACTCCCGTCTCCCAAAGCAGCCCACAATTTAGTGTGGAACTCCTTGTTGAGGCCACACAGAATATGACTACAGCCAGAGAAAGTTTCAAGAGGCTGTAAAGCAGGGGTGCCCAGGTGACTCAGTCAGTTAAGTGTCTGACCCTTGATTTCAGCTCAGGTTGTGATCTCACGGTCCTTGCTGGGCATGGAATCTGCTTGAGATTCTCTCTCTCCTTCTTCCCCTCCCCCCACTTGCACAAGTGTGCATTCTCTCAAAAAAAAAAAAACTGTAAAGCAGAGATCTGCTGACTCTGTGGGGGAGAATTTCTGGGTTTTGGGAAAGTCAGTGGGTTCAGCAGTCCTTGTTTTTTACCTTCAAAAGGTTTTAGGAGCAAAACCTTCAGGTTTTAGGAGCAAATCAGAGAAGCCCTTCAGGCTGTAACAGAAAACACAAGATTTTAGTAGAGAGGCAGTTATCTTCTTTGCCTAGTCATCCCATAGAATAGAAAGCCAATTCAACATCCAGTATTCTGCTGTGCAATATTAAGTTTCAATAGTAGCTACACATGTGTCACCAAACTAGGCACTGGCCCAGCAAATGAATCCCAGAATATAATGAGGGAGGTAGGATTTGCTTGGAGTTGAAGCTGGAAGGAATTAATGACAACTCATGGTAAAGGGGGTAATGCCAGGAAGATTGGAATATAGTGTAGAAACAGGGCATCAGGCGCCAGGATGCCTACCTCCCTGCTGCTCTTCAACCATGCCCTGCCCAGTGCTTGACTGCAGAAGCCTGGCATGTGATGGAGGCTCTCAGTAGCTTTCAAAATGAGAGAGGCATGGCCACAGTCTGAACTGAAATGTCCATGACAGCCATCATAAAAGGCGAGCACTTAAGAAAAATTTGTGGTGAATTTTCCAAAGAAGAATTTGTGTGTCTGCCTGTCTCTTAATGAATCTGTCTGCTTCTTTCTTGAGTGCTAACCAAGTGAACATCTGCATGACAGAAGACTGAACAAGATGCTCAGCAGAGGCCCTCAAGGCAATGCTAATAATTGAAAGTGTTTTTGCCCCTTTAAAAAATGTCTGGGTTAACAAAGGGTTCGTTCGGTGGTAGTAAAAGACTCAGCTGTATGGCCAACAGCTCTCTTCCATTAAAGATAATTTACTTTCTTGGTGTAGGATTCCAAAAGCCATTTCCTTCTAGTTTCTGTTGCAATATTGCAAATACGCCATGTCCTGCCTTTCACCCAGGCTGTCCCTCTGCTCATTCTTCCATGAGCTATTGTGTATTTTGTTCTTGTTTACATTCACATGCAAGTGTGTGAGCCAAGTATAAGTGCCTCTCAGAGTTTATTGCTTTAAGCTACTAATGAAGATCTCATCTGAAATTAAACAAATGAATAGCAAATTCTACCCATTTCACAAGGCAGACACTAAGCAATGCATGCTAAAAATTTTCATCACATAGTAGACAGAGATGGCCAGTTCTGTGCCGTGGTAGAACCACACACCTTTAGAAATTGAAAGGGACTTGGTAGGCCATGTAATCCAACCCTCACCATGGCAACCTGTTCTGCCTGGGTAGAATACCTCCAGCTTCAGTTCATAGAGAAAATGTGCTTTGTGGGATTTGGGGTCTTTCAAATATGCTATGCTTGTTTTAAGGAAGGAATATGTAAGCTTTTTCCTCTTTTTTTTCATTGGGAGACTACAAACTGCACGTTTCCATCCTAACAGTGAGAAGTGCTGTCTCCTTCTGAACTCTATGCCTGCTGTATTTAGTGAATTTAATTCTTTCCTAGAATTTATTGTATATGGTCTTCATTATAGGATTTTACATGGGGATATATGGTCCTCCTAATTAATTTGAAAATATAAGTACATTAACTCTGGCCACATTGGTGCCCCTCATCCCTTTCATTTGGTTAGCTTATCTGTGGAAAGCTATTAAATCTAATTTTTTACTCCTTAAGCAGATCCTATTTTTTTCCACGCGCTTCCAAGGTATAGGCCTTTAAGATACCTTGTAAGAAGTTACCCGCTAATGAACTCTGACCTAAAATAAACCTGGTAAACAACATGGCTCTGAGTTTCTTTATCTGCAACATGATGATGCATTTAGATTCATTTAGTGCTTCTCAAGCCTCTTCACTTTGGAACCCCTGATAACAGAGGAAAATGAGGACCTACTCTCTTAGTTTGAGACTACCTGCTACAAACCTGAAGCTTCCTTTAAGTTTCATGTTTTGTTCTTTAAAATACAGCACTGGATTTTGCACCATATGTATTTCTATGGCAGAATAACTTTTGAACCAATCTGTAAGTCAAATTAAAACTCAGAAATGCTGCATGTTTATTTAATGGCTTTATGTACCCCTGGTGTTGACAGATGTTCTTCAGATTGAGATGCGCCAGTGATTACTCTATGATCTTATACTTTATATAGCCACTTCTTGTAATCCAGCCAACATAGAATACCTACTATATGCAAGGCATATGGCTGGATTCTAGTCTTGAACTAAGGCATTATATACCACCACTACCCTGAGGCTGATGACTAGCATGTTCATGATATAACTGTCACATAGAGTAGGAGGGTATTAATAACTGTTTATTGATGACCTGGTTCCATGGGTCCCCGTAGCCCATAGTAGAGATTTTCAAATCATGGCTCTGGACCCTCAGGGACAAGTGGCATTGCCCTAGGCTCCACAGGAAAGGAGAGCTTGGCGATGGGAATTTGAACTTTCCCTAGTCAAAATAGCATTGCTTTTGTCTGTTTTTATATGGCAGATTTTTTACTTAAAACTTTTGGGGTTGTGTTTTAGATATTCTTTATCCAGTCAAAAAGTACCTAGATTTCTGAGGGTTTTTGCCAATAATGCCTTTTTTTTTTTTTAACAACTACTAAGATTATCATGTAGTTTTTACTTTTCATTTTGTTAATCTGGTTATTTACATTGATTTTTAAAATGTTAAACCAATGTTGTATTCCTGGGACATATATATTATTCTCTTTACATATTATTGGATTTGATTTGCTAAGTTTTGTTGTTTTTTGTGTAATATTCTAATAATGTCTTTGTCTCCATTTTTTTTTTTTTTGGTATCAGAGTATGACTGACTTCTTACAATGTGCTGGTATATATTCCTTCCTTTTCAATTTTCTGGAAGAGTTTGTACACAATTGGTATTATTTCTTACATAAATATTTACCAGTGAAGCTCTCTGGGCTTGGAGTTTATTTTATGGAATGATTTTTAACTACAGAATCAACTTATTTAATAAGTATAGGGCCAACCTACTTATCTATCTCTCCTTGAGTGAACTTCAGTAGATTGTATCTTTGAAGAAATGTATCCATTTCATCTAAATTGGCAGCTTTATTGGCATGAAGCTGTCATAACATTCTCTTATCATAGTTTTAACACTGAGGAATCTTTAATGATGTCATTTCTCTACTTCTTGCTGTTGGTAGTTGGTATTTTCTCTCTTCTTTTCCTGATCAGCCTTGCTAGCAGCTTATACGTTTTATTGATCTCAAAGAACCAGTGCTTGGTTTAATTGATCTTTCTCCATTTTTGCTGTTTTCTATTCTAATAACTTCTGCATTTGTCTGTATTATTTTCTTTCTTCTGCAATTACCCTGGGCTTCATTTGTTCTTCTTTTCCTAGGTTACTTACGTGGAAGTAATATCATTGATTTGAGACTTTTCTTTTTTTTCTAATATAGGCATTTAATACTGTGAATTTCTCCCTTAACAGCATCCTACAAATTTTTATATGTAGTGTTTCTAGTTTTATTTAGTTCAAAATATGTTTTAACCTCTTTTTTGAGTTATTCTTTGACCCCTAGGTTATTTCAAAGTGTGTTATTTAGTTTTCAAATATTTGGGGATTTTCCAGTTATCTTCTTGTTATTGATATCTTTATTCACAAGCACTAATCATTATTCAATTGAGTACTCAAGGAGACCCCTATGCAGATTTCCAGAATATTCGCTATGTAGCTGTCTCCTTTCTTGTACTCTGCGCTATCAACTCACTGCCTTGCTCTCCCCAGGCTTTTAACTACATCTCCTTAATTCAGGATGTCCTCTGGGTGCCTCCCAGTTTCCCCTTCCTGCACCACGCCCAGGAAATTCTCTCAAAGTATAAATCTGGGATAATTATAGGGCTCACCTTATTTTCTTCCATCTTTCAGAGACCACTACACTTCATTGCCTGATGCCTAGTGTCTTGAAAACTGTTATTTTATACATTCTGTCTGTTTTCTGGATGTTTCAGGCAGGAGAGAAAGTCTAGTTCCGGTGACTTCATCTTGGCTTAAAGTAGAAGTCTGGACTGTGCTTTTTTTTTTTTTTCTTTTTTTTTTTTTAACATTTATTTTCATCCCTTGCTGCATCTAGTACTGTTCCATTTGCATGAAGAAAAACTCCATGTGTACAGATGTAATATACAAGAGGCAGAAGTAGAAGGCCTGGGTTTTGGTCCCCTGTGTTTGGAATAACAGATTATGTGCCCTCGAGCAATCATTTACCATCTCTGAATGTAGTCATTTACCCTGCCCAGTCTAATAATAGTAAGAATTACCATTTAATGAGCAGATGACATATGACAGGCACTATGCTGAGTTTTACATAATTATCTCATGTAACACTCATAAGACAATTTAGCAAGGATTATCTAATTTAATCCTCGCATATTCCTATGACTTAAATTTTATTGACCCACATTTCATGATGAGGAAACTGAGCCTTTGGCCGAGTTAGATATCTTGCCTCAGGTAACTCATCTGGTAATTTCCATGGCAAGGTTCAAAGAGATCCATGACCTATTTCATACTGCCACACTCTTGACAGGTTTGTGAAAATTATGAATGGTAATGATGCAAACAGTCTTTACTGAATGTAAAGCTTGGTGAAACATAGTAACTGCTAATAATAAGGTGCTATCAATGAGTTAATCATTGAATTTATCTCATTGAATTAATCTCATTGCTGACTATTTCTGCATATACCTCTAAAGCAAAGCAAAACAAAACAAAACACACCAGTCTTTCCAATTTTGAGAAGACAGCTTCAAAGACTTTGGGAGAGTTTATTATTCAGCATGTTTATAACTCATGAGTTATAAGCAAGATGAATTAGAAGCCTGCTCCACAGATTTGCTAAAAAATGAAGAATATTTCCCCTTATTGCTTGGAATCAAGATTGCATAGATACAGGGCCCAGTCCATTGTGGCCTTTGATTTTCTACGCTGTGCTAGTTAGTAAAGGACGTAAATGAAGATAATGTTTTATCTTGTCATCTGCTTATCAGACACAGCTGGAGCAACAAGTCCACTCAGTCTGCCAAGCAAACTTCAGGCCAAATGGAGGCCTCTGCTCCGTGGGGGAAAGGATATGATTTGACATGATCCAGGCGACATGCATTTGGACTGGCTTAAAGGCCATTTCACATTTTGTTGTAAACAATTTAGGAATCCGCATTTTCATCCTAGGTTACATATGGAAAAAGTATGTTGTGTTCTTGTCATTGTTGCTGTTGTTGAATGAACTGTGCAAATAAGAGGAGAGGGTAGGTGATTCACTCCTTTCGCTCTATGCAAGAATGCCGACTTTCCAGTTTCCAACAGCGGGATCGCAGACTTTTCCTTAAGTGGCCCAAGACACAGCTGGGCACTAGAGGGAGAAAAGACTTTATAGAGAGTAAACAAATAGAAAAGTCTTAGAGGATGGTTACTTTTTAAGGGCATGTTCTCTGGTCAAATTGCTGATGGCACAAATCAGTGTGGTACATTCAATGTTTTCATGTAGGAAGCTGCTGAAATATGAATTCTGCTCCTCTGAAAAAGCTGTAGTGACAAACTGGAATGTTATTTATTTATTTATTTATTTATTTATTTATTCACTCATTCATTCATTCATTCCTTTGGAAATGAGAACCTGTTTGTTTGCTGGTTGGTTTTCCCTCAATCTTCTAATCCTGTCTGGCAGAAGAGCCTGTGCATAGAATGGGTTCCTACCCATCACTTACTTCTGGTCCTACAAGCTGTCTCATGCTAAGAATTTGTCTCAGGACAGAAAAGTAAGGCAAGCTGAATTTTATTTTTCAACCAGAAAATGTCAGCCTGCAGATTAAGAGGTCAGTGCTGCCATACTTGGCCAGCCAACTAAAACTGTTTCTGTTGAAATAATCCAGAGTAATTATATCTTCATTTATTCATTTCACTATTTTAAAAATAATTTTGGGGGCACCTGGGTGGCCCAGTCGATTAACCATCCAACTCTGGATTTCAGGTCATGATCTCATGGTCATGAGACTGAGTCTCACACTGGGCTCTGTGCTGAGCGTGGAGGCTATTTGATATTCTCTTTTGCCTTCTCTGCTCATACGTGCACATGCACACATGCTCTCTCTCAAATAAATATTTTTTAAAAATTAAATTTTTTTCTTTTCTGCTGAAATGATACAGTTCTTTAAGTAGCCATTAGAAATTATGGCCCAACCTCAGTATTTTCCCAGTGAGAAATAGTTTCAGATTTCTAATTTCTGTTTTGAATGTTTTGGTAGGCACAGTAAGTTCAAGGAGTGGATGGCTACAGCAATGTGTCTCTTGGATCATCTGTGAATCAATAAAAGAGAGATATTTCATTCATCTTTGTACCCAGGTATTCAGTTCAGTTCTCTGCATAGAACAAGTACCCAGTAAAGGTTTATTGTGTGAATAAATGATGAAAATGTTCCTTTTCCATCTTTGGTGGAAGATGACAAAAGAATTTGAGAAATTACTTGCATGCTCCTTGAGGAAACCAGATCTTTTGGTGATTCAGTAATGATTTGGGTTGGATTTCTAAGGTCTTTCCCAGACTTTAATGATTCTATCATTCTTTTCAACATTGAGTGTTCAGTATTTTGTGGGATATAGGTTGGGACATTTCTAAGCCTTTCCATTAAACTGCTTATGAGCTAGACCCAGAAAGTTACAAAGAGGTCTTCTCACATATTGTTAGGCTTTCCTCAGCTCAACATTAGTAGAGCCCAACTGTCTGAAACCAAATAAGAAATATTAGGTAATACTATGTAAAGACAATGTGAAGTCATTATTCATCACCAGTGCACCTAACCTCATTTGATGCTTTGTCTAGCGGAACTTCTGTCTTGTCAGGTTTTATGAGCTTAATAGGAATGCTTTAAAAAGGTGGTGCTGTGAAATATAGTATTAATTAATTAAGCCACATATTTTTCTTTTTCTCAATGTTTTTATTGTGTGTGTGTGAGAGAGACAGACAGCATGAGCAGGGGAGGGCCAGAGAGAGAGGGAGATACAGAATCTGAAGCAGGCTCCAGGCTCTGAGTCAGCTGTCAGCACAGAGCCTGATGCGGGGCTCAAACCCATGAACTATGAGATCATGACCTGAGCTGAAGTTGGACCCTTAACCGATTGAGCCACCCAGGTGCCCCAAGCCACATATTTTTCTTTTGTATCTTTTCACAATTCTTTAAAGAAACATCAAAGATGACGATTGACACAGAATATCGTAAAAGTCACATGAGTAGGCTATTTAGAGATTATAACAACAGAGAAATAAAACCTGAGATCTCAGCGTAACCTTGCAAGTGGTTCCCGGCTACATCTGTTCTGTAGGCTGGCTGTGCCTCTTTCATGCTCACCAATGTGCCCTTCTCTCTGCATTGCTGCTCTCTGCTTCTGTCTTTTCATTTTTATATGATTAGGTCAGTAGACTATAAGCAAATGCCTGTTACAAATGTTTTAGTCCAGTGCTTCACAAACTTTATTGTGTCTATGTTGTTAAAGTGCAGATTCCGATTTAATAGCCCAGGGGTCATGGGGTGTGGTGAAATTCTATATTTCTAACATGCTCCAAACAATGCCGGTACTGAGGTCGGCACTTTGAGTGCTGGTCTTTAGACTAGAGCAGCTATACTTAGTTGTATGTTAGAATCACCTGGGGGAGTTTTAAAACTCCTGATGCCCAGACTGTACCCGAGACCAATTAAATGAGAATCTTTGAGGTTAGACCCGGGCTGAAGTGTACTGGTAAATGTTAGCAACAGACTCTCCCAGGAAAAGACACCCTGATTTGTAGCATTTGCCAGTTTCCACGGTGTCAGTACTTACATAAATGGAATCAACAAATGTGAAAGCATTGAAAATTGAGTTGGGAAGAGATTTGCTAGCATTCAGCCTGTAAGTCAATATAAAGATGGCTTCAGCATACTACTGGAACTGGGCATCTGCCTTTTTCAATAGCTCTCAGTGAGGGTGAGCTATAGATGTGATTCCAGTGTGATGTCAGAATGGAGAACTGCTGTTCTAAACTGAAAACTACTTCTGTTATTTAAAGATACAAATGCTTCTGTGTCTTCACTCAACCTTCTTCACCAGTCCTTGGTGGCTGGACTACAGTATTTGGCTTCTAATATCCTACCTCATTACCCAACTTTCGTTCTCAAGACCATCTTAGAATCTGCCCAATGTCACATTACCTGTAGCACAACATTTAGTGAAGTAGCTGTGAACTCCAATTTAACCTTACTTGTAGAAACTAATTCTCCTTCTACTCAGTCCCAGCTGACCAGCCCAAATGTCATTCCTCTCAACCCTATTTGCTTTTGCATAAAACGGTAGAATGACAGCAGCCATGTTGTTTTGAAATCCAAATTGAAATTTTTTCCACTTAGAGTCATCAGGGAGAGTGGCAGCAATGTCCTGCCAAGTTGAACATTCAGCAGCTCCATTCAGTTCACTCAAGTAACCTGTGGATCAGGGAATGAATAGCCTAAGGATTCAGATTCTGGCTCTGCTGTTGATTGTTCAATGACGCTGGGCAAGTAACTACTCCTTTCTGAGCCTCAGTTTGCTCATTGGCAAAATGCAGATAATAATTGTATTTACATTCATAGGATTATTGTAAGAATTACATGAGGTATATAAAGGCATTGCCACAGTGCCTGGAACAGAGTAGGCACCCAATAAGTGTTCATTATTACTACAACTGTTACTACCAGTGTACTTCTATGGCTGATGATAATCTCATGTTCTAAGAACTCAGCATGGATACGCATCAGTTGAGACAGCCAGGGTTCAAAACTGCCTAACAATTCACCTTCTCAGAGCCTACCCAAGCCCTGGAAATACCAATACCATCCACACCACAGCACCACAAATTTGTTGTCTTATCTAACTCTTTTATCTAATCATAACTTCAACTTTACATTTTAAACTTCCCCATTCCCCTTTTATAGACTGAAACAAAATAGAATCTGACAAGCTTTATAGCCTTACCAATACAGAAGCATTTTATATGGTGCTTTGTGTGTGGCTGGGCATGGGGTGGGGAGGTGAATGAGAACGAGAGAGAAAGAACCAATAATTTAATTCTTTTGTTAGGATCAGAAAGAAGTCTTGGTTGCAGTGTCCACTGGTGGCTCTCAGGGTACTCAGAATACCTATGAGGACTATTTAAAGAACAGACAAAACACTTGTACTCAGGAAGAAGAAGTGAATAAATGAAGAACTGATGTTTTAGCAGGAAGCAAGTGTGGACAAATGGCAACATCCCACATGGGAACTTTCCCCTAACTTCTCCCTCACTTAAATGGGAAGCCACTTCCTTTGAATTATAGGCAGTCACTTTTCTTTTGAGATGCATCCTTGCTTCATGATTTATGAATGTTATACATGAGAAAAGGCTCGTTCCACAGAAAAATACAGCATATTTATCATAAGTGATTTAATGCTTTGGTCACAGCAGTTCAGTTTCATGAAGGGTTACATATTTCATTTTGTAAAGAAACAAAATTCAACATTTAGCAAATGGCACCTGTTTTATCACAGAAAATATAAAGTAAATTTCTTGGGCACAGGATTTTCTCTTTCAAGGCCTGCCTAAATGTCACCTTGTCCAGACCAATTCCCTGACTCCTTCCCCCCTGCCAAAACAAACAAAAAGCAAAAATTCTCAAATATGTTTTGGAAATCTGTTTTGTGCCAGTGATGATGCTGGATTCTCTCACATAAATCACCTCTAGTCAGAACTAATTGCTCCCCTTCATTCTCCTATTAAGTTTTCTCCCTGATTGGTGTGGTAATAATGTAGGAAGGGGAGGTTGAAAAAGACTCTGTCTCCATCCAGGTGAAATACTATTATCTGAGCTTAGACTATGGGAACGGGGAGAAGGGGTTTCAAGTTTGAATGGATGTGGAGGGAAAAACAAGGGCGGAATCAAGGGTGAACTCTAGTTTTCAGCCTGGGTGATTCAAAATTGAGAAGGCAGAGCAGATTGAGGAGTCTATGAAACTGTTGACTTCAGGTAAAAATAAAAGAGGCTGATTACTCACTAAAAGTATAAAAATCACTACTTCAGAGAAAGGATTTGAAAGCATTGATGTTTGGTTAATAATGATCTTTAGTGCTTTCTAATTAAGCTGTCAACCATCTAATTGACTAAGGATGGAGAATTAGGTGTAGTCAAGTTTGTTCAGAAAGAACATACCTTTAATGCCTTAGCCGTAAATTAACAGGTTAGTTCACTGTGTATTTCTTGAACACTTACTCTACGACAAGGCCCTGTGCTAGGTGCCGAGTCTGCACAGATGAATAGGACTCACTGACTGTCCTGGTGAAGGTCCTCAGACTGGAGAGACAAAAGTATAAGTGATTATGTAACCGAACTCCTGGGATCTTCACTCCTGTCACCATCATGGGATACTTTGCCCCTCACTCTTCTGATGGATTCTCTGTTTTCTGGATTCCCTATCTCCTCTCTAATTGTTTTACTCCTCTTTGTTGAAGCACATTCTCTAGTAGTGTTTTCGGAAAAGGGAAGAATGGCTTTTGTTTTTGAGACCATGCATATCTGAAAATATATTTGTTCTACTCTTACAGTTGATTGATAGTTTGACTTGGTGTAGGATTAGAGTACAGGTCAGAAATATTTTCTCCTAGATTTTAAAACATTATGCCATTACTTCCAGCTTCTAGTGTTGCTATTATAGTCGAATGTTGTTCAGTAATTCTTAGGTGAGCTGTTTTTTATTTGTAATCATTGTAAATTTTAAACATGTTCTTCTTAACTCTACTGTCTTGAAATTTCACAATTATATGTTTTGATGTAGGTTTAGTTTTGTTTATGGTACTTGATTGTAAGTGGACCCTTTCAAACTAGAAGCTTATCTTTCTATTCCTAAACAGTTAAAATAATTTCATTTAAATAAATAATATGCTCCATAGCCACAAGTTCACAAGTCACTTTCAAATTTACTTTATTTCTTATTAGAATTACTGTTTGATATCACTTTAGCTAGCTAAAGAGGCTAGAGTTAGGAGAATAGGAAAGGCATTTCTCAATAAATATTGAGACACTGAATGTTCTGTGACAATCGCTTCTCGGCCTTTTGGCTAAGATCAAGTGAATTTTCTGTGACAAGTTTCTTTAACCTGTTACAAAACAATGTCTACCAAGTATAATAGATAAAGAAAGTAAAATTCCCTGGTTTAGGTTGTATAATGAATAAGGTCTATCCTGTTTTCGAACAGGAAATCCCTCTTCAGCTAAACAAAATGGAGGATATGAATGAATAGCTGAAATGTTTCCCAAGTGAGAACAGTATGTCCAGCAACAGAGTGTCATGGGATTTATTTCTCAGTTCCTTGGAACAATATTCCATTTTAGCAATGAATAGGCATCATTCACTCTAAGATAGAAGAATGATTAGATTTGCATTTGGAATTGTGGTAAATGTAATTTGGCTGGCGTGTACATTAACATAACCCTTGGAAAAAATGTTGATATTTACTTTACAAATCATTAATGCCAGTTTTCATCAGTGTTTCTGTCTGAAACTGTAAAAGAAGAAAGTCTTTCTAACAGTAAAAAAAATGAGTTAAAGATTAGTATATCTAGGACATGCTCACTAATTATGTTTATGAGGTCGGTTTTACTATAGAAATACAAACTCATTTATGCACACACCCTTATTTTCATTTTACCTATTTTTAATTAAAATCTTCTCCAAAGATATTATTTATTTGGCTAACTTAACCCAAGACCACACTTTATATATATTCTGTTGAATATTTATTTGTTTCTTCCTTTAATGCTGAGCCAGCAGGTATTATGTAAATTGTTCTTAATCAGTAACATCATTCCACATTATTGATTATAGTAGTCTTTAAGACAGTTTTGCCCTCCAGCATTGTGAAGCTGTGTAGTGCAGTTGTCCTTAAATTTAAGACTTTGAGAAAATTATGCTTTTTGTAAAAAAGCTTCTATGACCCAGTAAGAAAAAGCAAAACAATCCAATAGGAAAAGGAAACAAAACAAATGAACAGACATTTCACAGAAAAGGAATAACAAATGGCCCATAAACATATGAAAAGATTCTCAATTTCTCAGTGATCAGGAAAATGCAAATTGAAACCACAGTGAGTTAGCCCTATCCACCACTACCATAAGAAATGTGACAGAACCAAATGTTAGTAAGGATACGGAGCTATAGAATAGAACTCTTTTATCCTGCTAGTAGATGTATCAATTTGTGTACCCTATAAAAAACAGTTTGGTATATCCAATAAAGCTGAATATGTACAATTTTTACAACCCAGGAACTCCACTCTTAGGTACAAATCCTAGAGAAAATCTTACACTATATAGAAGAAGTTGTATATGGAATGTTCCTGACAGCGTGGTTCATAATAAAAAACTGAAACAACCTAAATACATATGTTGTAGAAAATATAGATGAATTCTAGTGCATGATATACTGTAATACCATCCTGCAACGCATAAAAAAATAAATATATATTTATAATATAACATATGAATTAATATGAATAATAATGTTATAAACAATGTTGAGGGGGGAAAAAGAAGTTTCAAAAGGATACATACAAATATTATTCAATTTATTAAGTTACAAAGCTGGCTAGACTAAACATACATTTTATAGGGATATATATGTATATAGGTTTGGTCCATCTATAAAGAAAAGCAAAGAAATGAATAAAAGCTTATTCAAAGTGTATTTACATAAGAGGAGGGCAGGTAGAGGTGGGATGAGCGAAGGACACATAGAGGGATCCAGAGGAATGGTAATGTTCTATTTCTTCAGTGTCATTTCATTCAACCGCTATTTATTAAATGCCTACTATGTGTCAAGCACTGCTATAAGTACTTGGTGTACAAGAGCCCCTCATGGAGAATATATTCCATAAGAAGGGACAAAAAAGTAAACAATAAATATAATAAATTATTAAATTATTAAAAGGTGATAAGTTCTATGGAAAAAATAAGAAAGTGTGAGGGTTAAGACAGATCAGAGTGGGTAAAGAAGATTGCAAAATTAAGCAGAGTGATAAGGGTACACTTCATTGAGGAGGTGATATTTTGGCCAAGATTTATGAGTTAAGAGAATAAGCCACATTACTATCTGGGAGAGATGCATATTAAGCAACAGGAATAACCAGTGCAGTGGTCTCAATATGACAATATGTGTGGTATCTTTGGGGAGAAGTGGCGAGTACATAGCAGCTGAAACAGAATAAACAATATAGTCAAAGAGGTAGAGCTGTCAGTAGGGCCTTGTAGAGTATTATGTGCTAGGTCAGGAATTGGCAAACATTCTATCAAGGGCCAGATAGTAAATAATTTAGGCTTTAAGGACCATAGGGTCTCCATTGCAAATACTCAACTCTGCTGTTGTAACATGAAAGCAGTCATAGAAAATATGTAGTGAAAGGACATGGTTATATTCCAATAAAACTTTACAGAAATTGATGACGAGTAGATATAACTTCCAGGCTCTGGTTTGCCAAACTTTGTGCTAGGTGATGTGGGGAGCCATCGCAAGTTTTTAAGCAGAATAGCTAACACCAGGTTCCGACTTAGTCGTAAGAAGGGATCGGTCTGGCCATTGTGTTTGAAAATAGATTGTAGGGGTCCCTGGGTGTCTTAGAAAGTTAAGCATCTGACTTGAACTCAGGCATGATCTCACAGTTCATGGGTTTGAACCCCGCCTTGGGCTGTCTGCTGACAGCTCAGAACCTGGAGTCTGCTTTGGATTCTGTGTCTCTTTACCAGCTCATGCTCTGTCTCTCTCTCATTCACACTCTCTCTCTCAAAAATAAAGAAATAGTAAAAAAAAAAATTTTTTTAAATAGAAAACAGATTGTAAAGAATGCCAAGGGTGGAAGCAGGAAGATCTCTTGCAGTAATCAGGCAAGAGATATGAGTGGCACATCTCAATTGATGGCACAATTGAGGTAGAGAGAAGGTATCCATTTTTCTGTTTTTGAAAGTAGAAGTAACTATATTTGCTGGTTGATTGGATATGTGTATGACTAAAAAGAGTTAAGTATGAACGTAAAATTTTTGGCTTATGCATCATTTAAGGAGAGAAATACCCTTTGTGGTTGCATATTATTTTTAAAGTTGTATATTGTGTTTTATCTACCTTTGTGTCTGATATACTTAATAGCCTTTTTTTTTTTTTTAAGGGAATATGTTCCATCCAAGGTCTGGTGTTTTTTATTATTATTTTTTAAATGTTTCTTTGTTTGTTTATTGTTAATATAATTTATTGTCAAATCGGTTTCCATACAACACCCAGTGCTCATCCTAACAAATGCCCTCCTTAGTGCCCATCACCCACTTTCCCTTCTCCCCCACCCCCCATCAACCCTCAGTTTGTTCTCAGTATTTAAGAATCTCTTATGATTTGCCTCCCTCCCTCCCTGTAACTTTTTTCCCCTTCCCCTCCCCCATGGTCTTCTGTTAAGTTTCTCAAGATCCACATCTGTTGTTTTATTAAGGAGCCTGACTAACCAAATTTTACTTTTTTATCCTATTTTACTAAGCAGAAAATTCTGTTTTTCTTCCCTTCTATGTGCATTCCCCCCGCCCCCAAGCATATGAACTGCCAGAAACAGCACAAAACAACTAGATTGACTTGGGGGAAGAAGAAGCAAAATGTCTAGAATAAATGGACTTAAGATTCAAGAAGTCTCTCATAGCGTTGTGATCTCTTTCACCCACCATTCTCCTGAGACCATTTGCATATAAGGAGGGAAGGGTAGAAACGTGGCAGGGAAGGTAGCCCTGGAGAGAGAAAGGGAAGGAGAGGAGAAAAGGAAAATCCGAAGGACTCCTGGCCCTGTGGAGTTGGCATCAAAACAACATCTATAATTGATGAGAAGAAACTTTCTGTTAGAATAACTTCATTTCTCCCAATGTTACTTAAAGGACACGAGAGAAACTCAGGAAAGGGAACAAAAACAAGATGCATTTCTGAGACCCTATAGTGAAGTTCCTGCAGTGAATTCAGTAACGCTTTGATGACAGTGGCGAATCATTTACAGTGAAATGATATCATGGAGAGAGACAAAGAATTGGGGTTTTCAGTATCATTCAAAAGAAGCAGAAGAGAACAATGTGCTTTACAGAAGTTCAAAAGATTTGTGTAGATCTTGGATTTTGAGGAAAGGGAATATGGTTAGAAATGAAAATGATTCTTGCTCCCACAGGAATTTATAATTTAGAGGGAGAAGACTAATACATGCTAAAGCAAAGAAGTGAAGGAGGTGGGTGGGAATATGGAACTACCCCAGCAGTTCATTCACATTGGAGCAATGGTGCTCTGGTGCGGGCTGTTTCTAAATTCCGGCACCTCCTGTGGCTCCGGAGGCACAGGGTAGAAAGAAGAATGTTTATGAACTATTTCTGGTCTAAGCAGGACTTCCAGCCCAGTCCCACATTTCATCTGATTAGTCAACACCATCCACTCTTAACAACCATAACATTCTGAGAATCAAAGTTCACTCTCCACTAAGATTCCAGACCAGACCCAGGTTTGAGAGCAAATAAAGGTGTCTTTCCCTGACATATCTGAGACAAGGAGAGGTACCCCAGTGAAAGATTCAAACTAAGCCAGGGGGCATGCAGGGGAACCAAGATGAGAAAGACTTCAAGGAAACAACAGTTAAGAGTTCTAATCGGGGGTACAGAGTGGGTCCAGGGAGAGCCAAGAGTTCAGCACTGGATTGATGAGAATGAGCACAGTTAGGCCAGGATAAGAAGGGAGGTGAGAGTGGGAGCTGGAGCTGAGAGACTGTGAAACATCTGCTAGCATTTGCCGTTGATTTTATGGTTTTGTGTGGGTGTGTTAGCCTGTTAGCCTGGCTTTAAAGTATCAAGGGTGGGGTAGCCACTTGGCACAGACTGGAACCACATGGACCTCCACTGTGGAGTTGAGAGACAAGGCTGGAAAAGGACTCATGGGACCACTCACTCTTTAGGACTCTGCGCCAGAAGCAGGTGAAGATACTTAAAAATAGGAAATGTGAGGAGGGAAAAAAGGAGTATTTGGTATAACTACAAGAATGGACCTTGATGTTGCATTCTACCTTCTCCACTCACTAGATGTATGCCTTTATACAAATACTGTAAAATTTTGGGGCCAAAATTTCCTCATCCTTAAGATTGAGACTACAATACTCAACTCACAGTTATTGTCATGATTACATATAATAATAATATTACATATAAATATATATGAATTTTATATATATATATTGACTTGCATAGTGCTTGATCCGTTTTTATTAAAATCAGAAGGCTTACAAGCGTGATGGATTTGCACAAAGAGACAATGAAACTGTGAGCATTAAGTCATGGGTGTGGGGAAAAGGGGGTTTTGAAGATATGCGGTGTTAGGGGTTTGGGTCAATACAAAACAAAATCCTGGCACTTGGGCAGTTGTTTACAGCACACATGAGGCCCCACTTCTGTTTACTTAGGGACAAGAAAGACAGAGCATGCTACCTCAGGGTGCTCTGGGCAACTTGGCCCTGCTGTGGTCTAAAGTCCTGTTTACCAGTTTTCCTATTTTGGTCTTTCCTTCCTGTGAGAGCAGCTTTCTGCTATTGTACTAAGTTGAAGGGCATTTCTGCTCTGAATACCTAATCTTGTTTACCTCATCTTGGATGTTTTCATCCTGAGATTCCCTATTCCTATACCTTTGTCCTATCCTGGGGGCCTTTGCTCCATTTACCTAACCTAATGTTGGATGTTTTCATCCTATGGCTTCCTAATTCTTTATGCCTTGTTAACCCATCTGTGCAAGCTCAGGGAATTCCTAAGTTTATTCCCCACATGTACCTGATCTCCTTGCTTCTACATTATCTTCTTTGATTTATGTTCCTTATAGGATCCAATAGTCATTTAAAAACATAAGTCCAAACCATATCACCCTCCTGTTTAAAATTCTCTTGGACAGCAATTCTTGACAGGCTCTGCACAGGATTCTTACTGGAACCATATGAGCATTACTGATGCCTCTGTCCCATTCCTCAGGGCATCAGGATGTTCTTCTGAATTTTATTTTATTTTATTTTATTTTTTTTTGTTCTTCTGAATTTTAATCTTGATGTTTTACACTGACCTATTTTTCAGTTCGTTAATTCTCTACTCACCTGTGTCTAATCTCTATTAAATCTATGTACTGAAATTTTATTTTCAGTTACAGTAGCTCAGTTCTAGAATTTCCATTTAATTCTTCACTATCTTTTTATGTATTTAACATACTAATCATAGATATTAGAGATATTAGGTAGATACTTTAAAATTACTGAATTAACTATAGGTTTATTTTCTTTTGATTTTTAATTAATTTGTTTTTTAAAACTAAGTGCCAGGCAAACTGCATTAAAAGTCACAGTCTGAATGGTGTCATTTCCTCCAAAGAGAGTTAATACATCTTCTGGCCAATATATACAGAGCTAGAAGATTATAGCAATCCTGTCAAGGGCTGGTTTTGGGCTTCGTTAAGGCTGGTCTGTTTTCATTTTGCCCTCATCTTAGTATATCCCCTCCTCTTAGAGGGTAGCCCTTCTATGGCTTATGAAACTGTAAGGTATTTACCCAGGACTCAGCACCTTGGTGGGGAATTCCAATCTTGATCTCCCTACCACTGTGTGGACACTGAAGTCTGCTGAACAATATAGCTTTCATTTGTTGCTTTTTGCTGAGTGTCTCAGAGCCTTGCCCTATACATGCACAGCTTAGCAATTATTCAGTACTCTAAGGGGGAATTGCACAACACTTTATGGTTTTTTACAGTTGTTACCTCTCTGGGATTTGGCCTTTCAAGGAAAAAAGCCAATGTGAATATGAAGCTGCATTTCCCTTCTCTCAGGAATTAGTCCCTCAAGTCCTACCAGAGTTGGTTTCTTTCCAATGACTTCACACAGTTGTGCACTTTCTTTAGCTTTTAAAGTTATTTTCAATAGAAAGATCACTTTAATTCAAGCTACTCTATTATATCTGGTACCAGAAGTTCTGGCATTGGGATGTTTTAAAGCTTTCCAGGAGATTATAAAGTATAGCCAAGACTGAAAACCACCGATGATGGTTTAACACTGTGTTTAGATTTAACAATTTGCAGCAGTTTGCCTTGTCCTAGAAATTCCACAAACACCAGGGACTTCTCTTCCTTATTTACTGTTATATCTCTATCATCTAGAAAAGTATCTGGCACATAGTCCATTGGGTTGGCTAATAAACAGTATAAACATTAATATAAAGCCAATTACAGAAAGTAAAACACTGAACTATGCATTTAAAAACAGCTAAGTTGGTAAATATTTTATGTGTATTTTAACCAACAAATAAAGGGAGAAGATTTTAAAACAATGTTATCGTAAAGAAATGCTCCACTTTAAGGACAAATGAGGAGCCTACACAAGGCAGAGTGTAATGATTTGGAAAAACTGAACAGACTGTGGCCTATTAATAAAAATCTCTCTAAATAAAAAAATAACTTAATGTCTCATCTCTCTATACGAGTCTAAGCTTGGGGTATTTCTCTAACTGAACTGAGCAGTATGAAGGATGGCTTTTTAATGATGTCCTAAACTGTGTAGGTCACTGTTAGACATTTCACTTCTGGAAGTCAGTGGTCTCAGAGAGACCTTGCAAAAAAATGCTAGTAATTTAGCTAATGTGAAATAATAGAAAATATATATTGGTTTCTACTACTAGGTCCTGGCACAGAGCTTCTAAAACCGTTGTGATTTACTAAGTGATAAGAGCACTAGGAGCATCTTTTGTTCTAATATTTGGTCTTTGACCCCAGTTCCTGACATGGACCTCTTGAAAGCCTTGTAATTTCCTGGGTGATAAGAATGTCTCTTGTTCCAATGAGGTGACTCTGGGTAGGCTCCTGAATCAGGGCTTTGTCACTAAAAGACCAGGCTATGATTTGAAGCTTGGAATTTTAAGATCTAGCCTCCTTCTCTTGGAAAGGGAGAAGGGCTGAAAATGGAGTTAATGATGGATATGCCTATGTGATAAAGCCTCCATAGAGGGTTTGTAGAGTTTCCAGATGGATGCACACATCCATCCATGGAAGTAACACACCCAAGTTCATGGGGAGGAAAGATCCTGCACTCCAAATCCTCCCAGATCTAGCCCTATTCATCTCTTCACCCAACTGTCTTTTCTGTCCTTTATCACATCCTTGAATAAACTGGTAGAAGGCATAATAAGTGTTTCCATGAGTCCCATGAGCCCCTCTAGCAAATTAATCAATACTGAAGAGAGGATCATCGGAACTCCCAATTTGTAGCCAGGTCAGACCAAAGTTGTGTGTAACCTGGGGACCTACTACTTGTGACTGTCATCTGAGATGGGATGGGTACAGTCTTGTGGGACTGAGCCTTTAATCTGTGGGATCTAACACTGCCTCCACATAGATAGTGTTAGAAGTGAGTTAAATTATAGGAATCCATCTGATGTCATGAAGAACTGCTTGGTGTGGGGGAAAACCTGCACACATTTGGTGAACAGAAGTGTCAGAAGTGAAGTGTTCTGTGTAAAGTAAAATTAGAGAAAGAAAGGAGATAACTGGACTGATGATTTTTTTTTTCTTTTATAGCTAAGAAGAGTCAGCAAACTCCAAGAACATGGGTGGCAGTTAGAAAAATTGCAGATTAGAGGAACCAGCTGGTTTAACATTTGAATTTCCTAAAGTGTGAGCTCAAATCAAAGCCAGCTGAAATGCTGAAAACAAAACAAAATGAAACCAAACTAAATGTGCAGTTGAATCTCAGAGCTTAAAGAGATTAAGAGAAGGCAGGGCAGTGTTCTGCTCTCTTAATGTAGGCCTTACAAGTTGAATTGACATTGACCTAAGAAAAAGAGGGACATTCTTTATTTCTCAGCTATCTGAGGACTGCTCTAGCCCATGTACTTTTACATCTTGTGTTGGGTTCTTACAGTTTGTCAGCTTGAAGTTTTTTCAGGTTGCTTCAGAACTTCAGAGTGACTAGTAACAGGTGAGGTGCTGAAATGCTTTGATGGCACTTACTATTCTAAGTTATTCTGTAGTATAAAATCTTCCTCCTTCTTCCTTCCTGAAATTTTTAGTCTATTATGATCACAAACATGCGCATGCAAAACAATCTTAAAAGCCAGGGTGGGGCTACCTAGTCCTTTGTGGAGCTTGTTACCAACAGCTCAAAGGTTAAGCATCACCTACAGGAGTAAAGACATCTGGTAGATAGGCTAGAACTGATAGTTTTAGAATTTCAACTGTATATGAGGGGATTTAATAAAATGAACAGTGGGATTAATCATGTGGACCTGTGTTCTCCTGTAGTCCTTGGAGAGAAGTAAGGTTTGGGAAAGAAGGGAGAGGATTTCTGGTTGAAACCCAGGAGTGACCAGCTCGGTATTACCCTCCCTTTTTTTTTTAATGGTGTTGACACTTCAGGGCTTCCATCATGGCTATAATCTATATTGGGCATATGTCATTAAAACGAGAGATATAGCTTCAAGAAACCATAATACTGGCAGGTTGAATCCATTGCTTCTGACTGAATCCAAAGACCTCTGTATTAGTTTCCTAGGGCTACCATAACAAAGTACCATAAACTGGATGGCTTAAGACATCAGAAATGTATAGTCTATCAGTGTTGGAGGCTAGAATTCTGAAATAAATTGTAGGTAAGTCCATGTTCCTCCTGAAACCTGTAGGAGAATCCTTCCTTGCCTCTTCCTAGCTTCTGGTAGTTTGGCAGCATCTTTTGTATTTTTTGGCTTGCAGTTGCATAATTCCAATATCTTCCTTTATCGTCACATGACATTCTTCCTGTGTCACTGGACCATCTTCTTATAAGAACATCAATCATATTGGATTAGGGGCCTACCCGACTCAAAAGAATGACCTCATCTTAATTAATTGCATCTGCAGTGACCGTATTTCCAAATAGGGTCACATTCTGAAGTACTTCAAAGATGTTAGGACTTCAACATATCTTTTTTGGAGGGACACAATTCAACCCATAATAACCGTCATGTAGGCAGCCAGAGATGAGAAGAAAGAAACTATTTCCTTAGTGATGGAACCTAATTCTGTATTAATAAAATTCCACCAGAATAGAGACATGTTTCTGCATGAAACATAGCTCATTTTCTCTGCAGGGCTCCCTATTCCTTTTCCCATATTTGACCCCTCTCTGTTTAATGATGTGCAAAGGAGACATACCACCAAATGGTGATAGTGCAACGCTTTTCTTTACTGAAAGAAAGACTGTATTGATATTTATAGGGGGTTATTGACCCAAACTTAATGTTTTCTACCACTTCCAAGGACTCAGGCTTCAGGATGAGAATCTACTATTCTGAGTGAGCCCAATGGTGGAAATGAGAAAGTAATCTTTTTTATCTGCCTTTCCAATTTATTTGCCAAGGTCACGTCTCCCTGTGATAGAAGCCATTCACACTTCACATACCAGCCAGTTGACTATGACTCTGAGGTTATTAGAAAGAGAGATGGGAGAGAAACTGCCAGATATATTATTTTTCTGACTGTCTGGAAGAAAAGACCACTAAGATCTTTCTTAGGAAAGAGCTTTTATTCCCAGAACTCTCTCACACTCCTCCTTATTGGTGAATATTTGAAATTTGAGGAGATGACAAACAAACATCCAATTTACAGCACTGCTTTTAATCTGGATTTCTTCAAGGGCATTAAATAGCCAGCTCTGTATGAAATTGTTAGGGACAGTGGAGGAGGTTATTTACATAACAGTAGTGCTTAATTTGCATATGTCTACTCCAATTATATTGGCTGTTCTCAGGCAGCTTTCAAAGTTAAAACTGCCCTTATTTCTACCCTGAAGCTTGCCAAACAGCACAATGCAACGGAAAGAGCATAGGTTCTGGAGTCAGAACGACATATGTTTGAATTCAGGTCCCTTGAATTCTGGTTGTCAGCTTGGGCAACTCCTAAGTCTCAATTTCCATATTTGCAAAATGTGTAAGTCAGGTTTCTCAGGCTTCAAAGGCTGTGCTGTGGACTTGTCAGAAGAGTCTGCTCTTGAGTCCCATGGTTCCTAATTCAAATCCCTTAGCCATTTTCCTTAAGCTCACTAAGTCTCAGATCCTTCGTCTTTAAAATGAGGGAGGATAATAGGATCTATCTGTAGAGTGGAAGAGGTTGGTAAAGAAGGTATTTTAGACCCTCTCTGAGTTATAAAGTAAAAATCATCCTCTTGTTGATATTTGTGCATTGACTAAATGAATTTATTGTAATGACTTTAAGCTGAGTGATGGCTATGGTTCTAAACATGAATATTGTTGCATTCATACATGTAGAATGCATGTGTGCTGTTCTAAATAGAGAATTATTCCTAGGCTTTAAATATGCTGTAGAATCATTACATTCCAGGGAGAGAATAGGTGTTTGGTTTTTTCTCTTCTTCTCTGCTTTTTGTTTCCATTGTCCTGGGTCCCAGAGATTTTGAATACGGGGCATGTCCTTGGCAGAGAGCATGATGGCGTTTGGAGTCTGTTAAACTCTCTCTCCTGGGTAGGATTTTCTGGAGTCGAACCAAATGTCAAACATGTGATAAATGCTTTATCAGACATCAACAGTCCTTCGACCTCTCCTTCCCTCACCTCCACTTCACCCCACTTCCTGACTAACCCAAGCTCAGTGTGGAAGGGCAACATGAGCTGGATAAAGGCTGATCTGGTACTGGGGGAATCCAGAGGACTGTNGGGGCTGGAATAAGGTTTCCAAACCCCAGAGTACCTTTGGTGAGGTAGAGATGAACCCCTTCAGGAAACTATGGACCAAGACAATCCCAGCCTGAATCATAATAATAAGCCATACGGCAGAGTCCTCTAGCCTCTGGACCCTGCCTCCATGCCGGCCTTCCAGACTTCCTAACCTGCGTCTTCCTGCACTGCCTGCCCTGTATTTTCAGCCCTTGTGCTTAGGGGCACAGATGCCTTTTGTATAGTAAACTGTAAAAAGGCAGCTCGGATGTCACTTGTCATTATTTTCACAAGGAGAATTCTGGCATTCATGGAAGCTGTGGCTGACAGGTTCCCAGCATTCCTGACAATAACTTTTTCTTTTTCTTCCACAGCTTAAAGCTACTCTGTTCTCTGTTCTGCCTCACTGTTACATTCATTAGGAACTGTATTGTCACAGTTGCTTTCTCTATTTTTGATATTCACTTATATTAAAATATCAGACTTGTTCTGGCATGGAGTGGTCCCAAATTAGAAAGAAAGGCCACAGAGTGGTCAGGAGTAAAATTCCAACTCTTCAAAACTCTCCTAATCTGCCAAATTTAACTATTTTATGGCCGTGAATAAGCAGGTTTTCCACTTGTGAATTTGAGAAGAAAGTAAATTTCCACCTCTGGATCTCTGATCAGATTTTATTTCTCTGGTGTGTTTAATTTAACTAATGGTTATTGAGTACCTACTGTGTGCCAGGTGCTAGAACTTGAATAAGACATCACCCTTTCTGTCAGGGCTAATTACCCTTCAGACACTGGGTTGAGATATGCCAGTTCGACCATGCAAAGTCACAGTCCCCATGCTGTGTTCACACTGTTTGATAGACTGAATCCTGAACATATGTAACAGAGAATATGACTCCAGTTCAGCCCTCCAAAATGAACCGCTAAGCCTTCAGGGTGAGAGCAAGAACTCCTGGGATTGCCGAGCATCTCGGGTCGTGTGGGTGGAGGTAATTCCATTTGACACCTGTGTGGCACTGTAGACTTCGTAAATATTTTAATTACTAACCTCTCTAATGTGATCAGGATAGATGCTATTTATTACCTTACCCATTTTATTGATAACAGAATTGAGGCTCGGATACATCACAGGGATCTCCCAAGGTCAGGCAACAAGCAAAGAAGTGACAAAGCGAGGACTAGGGCTAAGGTCCTGACAGTTTTCTCTCCTGTTTTTCTTGCTACAATTTATTCAAACCCAATAGTCTGATGATGATAATCTAAAACTATTAATATTGTCATATGTGTTTATGATTGAGAGGGGCAAATGCTGCTTTAATAAATAACTTGCGACTGGACGCTGAAAATAACATCTCTACATCAAGCTCTCTTTTTAGAACAAGGCAAGAAATAAAATTAAAAGGAAAAAGGGAAAAAGGAAATGTGAGATGATACAACTTGGTAGTGAAGAATCCACTTTGGGCAAGTTGATGAATTTAGTAAACTTCCATTTCTTCACCTATGAAATAGAAATGATATTAGTACGTATTTCTAACATACGTAGTAATATTTATTCTAACATATATAGTAAATATTTAACAAATAGTAGCCGTAAGTATTACTGTCTTCATTATAAGTGTAATTATACTAAAGAAAATAAAATTTCAGCAACTCTGACTACTGTGGCAGATCCCTTGAGCTTTCTGGAAAACACTAGAAGTCAGCCCTCGAGTTTCTCAACCAGGGCCTGTCCTTGGTCCTTTTTGCTTTGGGAGGACATTTGCCCAGAAGGGTACTGCTCATGAGGCATTTAGGAAAGGAGAGTAGAGGTAAGAAAAGAAAATTAAAATTAGCCACAGTTTTGCTTGAGGAGACTGATTTTTTTTTTTTTTTTTTTTTAAAAACACAATCATCTCTAGTGATGTGTCAGCCCAGTTACGTGGTTAGGTATTTGGAAACTGGTTCAACTGGGACCTGTGATTTGATAGTGTCAGGAGCTAGGCGGGGAATTCAAGCTCCATCTGCTTCAGGATCTGACTCCCAGGACATGCGCTGTGAGTGACTGGCGGCCTTAAACACAGATGCTGGACAACAGTGTCAGCAATAACAGTGAACATGGCTCATGGAACCTGGAGCTTAACAAGTCACATGCATGGGGCTCGGGGGTGGCTCAGTTGGTTAAGCATCCAACTCTTGGTTTCAGTTCAGGTCATGATCTTATGGTTTTGTGAGTTTGAGCACCGGGTCGAGCTCTGTGCTGACAGTGCAGAGCCTTCTTGGGATTCTCTCTCTCTCCCCCTCTCTCTGCCCTTCCCCCACTTGCACTGTCTCTGTCTCTCTCAGAATCAATAAATACACTTAAAAAAAAAAATAAGTCACATGTGCATACCCTAAAGGAAGATAAAGCTAAATGGAAGAGGATCCAAATTAATTGTCCTCTGAAATTATTTTAAATTGTGTAACTGAAATGTCCAAAGGCCATAGGCCTTTTAAAAGGCAGTTACTAATTGTTTATGAATGGTGCCTGGATAAGTTATTTTGCATGGCTTTTCCTAATTAAGAGATCCAAACAAAGTGGAAGGATTTTGATTCTTCTGAGAGTTATTTTTGACCTGCACTGTGCAGAAGTGGTAGGGATACTGTGGTTTTGAAAGGGCCTGACCAGGAGCATTCATTTACATGCCACAACTATGTGTTGGTTTGCTCCCGGAGTTCTTCCCCAAGGGGCCACCTACAGTATCAGAGGGTCAAAGTTTATTTTGGATTGAATAAAAATGAGGCATGTGAGCTTACACATCTAACCGTTTTTCTGTGTGCGGGAACCACAGTCTTTTCCATTTCCTCTTTAAAACTGAAGACTGGGAAACTCATCAAGGAGACAAATTCATTCATTTTAAACATGTTATATAACTCAGGATTGTGAGATCAGGAAATGAAATGGAAAAGCCATTTCTGCCATCAGGCTTGTAGCGATCTGTGGTAGGGGTTTTACTATTTACTCTGTGTTGTTGGGGATCCTGTGTGGCTTTACATTCAAAAGCTTTAATGCAACCGCTTGTCCTTGCTGTATTATGTCTGAGTATTTAAAAGCTTACTTCAATATGCCCGGCTAGCTCAGTCAGTAGAGCATGAGACTCTTAAAAGCTTACTTCATAATCGTTTATAGAAATTTTAAGCCTTTATCAAATTGTGAAAATGGCCTAATCACTGGCATACATTATTCAGTACTTACAAAGCTATACACTTTTAATTATGTTAAAATATTTTCCAAAGGGATCAAACATATCTGTTTTCCTATTTCCTTTTCACATCCATTGCTTACAGAGTGGAGAAAATTCCAGAAGTTTTTTCATTCCCTACAGGAGATTACTTATGTGAAGAGGCATCTATTCCATTTAGCTCTAATCCTATTAAATTAGGCAGCTATTTCCTTGGTGCCTTATTATACATACACTATGGGGTAATGACAGATGCTTCATTTATGTAACTTGATGTATTCATTATTTTGGTTTCAGTTACACTTTCCCAGCTAAAGTCATGCTCCTTCCACTTTAGTTTCTCATGTTTCCTATTGACCTTGCTCCTCCAGTCCCCTTTGTAAGAGATGAAAGTCAAAATGCATGCATGTAGAATACAACATTGTTTCAATTTGTTTGAATTCTTAAGCGAAAACATTCACTCTAGAATTCACCATAAAGTGAAGCAAAATCCCAAAATAAGCTTTGGCAATGCTGTCATCAGGAAATTCCTATGGAACAAAGTCTAATATCTGTGCCTATGAATGGGACACAGGCCTTTTCAGAGAGGCTGAAGCAGGATTCCTGGAATACAGTAAGTGGTCAGTATATGGTTTTTTAATATTAGAGAATATTTTTGTGGCAAGATCATTTAATACGAGGTCTACGCTCTTAAATGTTTAAGTGCATGATATAATAATGTTAACCATAGGCACAATGTTGTAGAGTAGATCTGTAGACCTTATTCATCTTGCATAACTGAAATTTGTGGAACCATGATGTCACCTGGGAGATCGGACTGACCACAGCAAAAAAGCAAGTTTGGGGAAATGAAGTGCCTACAAAAGAAATGTGGTACATGATAGCTTGAGGATGTTGGCATCATCCCATGAATTCATTCTAAATAAAGGAAAACGATAATTGAAAGAGAGAA
Organism: Crocuta crocuta; assembly: GCF_008692635.1. NCBI lineage: Eukaryota > Metazoa > Chordata > Mammalia > Carnivora > Hyaenidae > Crocuta > Crocuta crocuta. The sequence goes on along the minus strand of NW_027531143.1, from coordinate 9,127,130 downwards.
TTTGGAGAATATTTTTATTGGATTGCAAATGTGGGTAAAACATACTACAGAGATTTGGGTTTTAAGTATCTATCTTTCCTTTAAAATATTACATCCTTTCATGAGTTAGCACTTTCCACTCCACTCTGAAGAAGATAAGTAAATAGTACCTCAGCTCCAACAAGTTGTGCTATGCGCCAGAGTCAAACCGAAACAATCAATATGATAAAAGCAGAAGTTTTATTGCTACATTTCCCTTAACTTTCTCCAGGAAATTTGTATTTGCATGGGTCCATTTTCTGATTTCTCTCGGTCACTGTCTATTACATTTTGCATACGAAGAATTAGGCAGTGCTAATTAGGAAGAAAAGAACTATTAACATCACATCAAAAAATATAAAAGTTAACATAGTGGTGGTATAAGCAGTGTTAGTATTGACCAGATTCTTCCTGAGTCTCACTTGGTCCCTCCCCTGAGACCAATGAAGAAAACGTTTAGAAGCGTATACAGTATGTTGTAGTTAATGTCTAGTAAAGTGAGCAAAATGTAAATGTAGAGCTCAGGATGATTACAAAACAATCATGTAATTAACATTTCATTCACGAAACAATATCTGCAGCTTCCCATAGACCCATCTCGTGCTCACTCCCAACCACTAGCCCTTCTTTCTTCCTCTAAGGTAACTATTATCCCAAATACTTGTATGATAGGTTTTCCTGGTTTTAAACTTTATGTAAGCGGAAACGCAGTCTATACTATTTTGTGACAAGATTTTTCATTCAATTACAGATATAAGATTCATCCATGCTGTGTTATGTATTTACATTTTGTTCATTTCCCTTGCTGTGCCATACTTTACGGTGTGAATACAGCAAATTTATTTATTCTTTCTATTAATGATGGACATTTAGGTTGTTTCTGAGTTTTGGCTATTATGAAGAGTGTTGCTAATGAACACTCATAAACATGTTGCATGGCACACATGTGCATGCTTTTTGTTTGGTCTACACCTAGAGTTGCAGGTGTATATAGGGTACGCATTCTTTAAACTTTAGTAAAGAATGTTGTACATTTTTTAAGTGGTCGTACCAATGTTTACTTCCACTAGTGGTGGTAAGTGTTACCATCGTTCCACACTATGCCTGAATTCATAGCACCAATCTTGTACACTTTACTTATTCTGGATAGTTAGAGATATTTCATTATAGCTCTAACTTGAATTTTCCTGGTGAATAATGAAACTGAGTACTTTTTCATTTGTTTATTGACCATTTGTATATCCTCTTGTAAAGTGCCTATTCAAGTCTCTTGCCATTATTCTATTGAATATTTGACTTTTTCTTATTTATAGAAAGTCTTTATATATTCTGAATATGAATGCTTTGTCAGTTATGTCTGATATACACATCTTCTTCCACTGTATAGCCTGCCCTGTACTTTTTGTTTTTTAGCGTTTATTTATTTTTTTTTTTTGAGGCAGAGAGAGATAGAGCATGAGCAGGGGAGGGGCAGAGAGAGAGGGAGATGCAAAATCTGAAGCAGACTCCAAGCCCTGAGCTGTCAGCACAGAGCCCGATGTCGGGCTTGAACTAACGAACCGCGAGATCATGACCTGAGTGAAGTCTGATGCTTAACCAACTGAGCCACCCAGGTGCGCCACCTTTTACTTTTTTAATGGTGATTTTTGATGAACTAAAGTTCTTATTTTTGAGGTAGTCAATGTATCAACCTTTTCCTCTATAGTTATCTTTTTGTGTCCTGATTAAGAAATCTTTTCCTACCCCAAGGCCACAAAGATATCATCTTATATTGTCTTCCAAAAGTTGTATTATTTTGCCTTTTGCACTAGATTCCCAATCCATGTGGGATTTATTTTCATGTATATTGTATAAGGCCTTAAATTTCACTATTTTTCATATTAATATAAATGGACCCAACAAACTTTATTGATAAGATCATTGTTTAACCACTGCTCCAATGGTGCTGCTTCATCATAATCAAGTGCCCAGATATGTGTGGGTCTGTTTCTCCATTTTCTGTCCTGTCTGCTGGTAGTTTCTCTATCCTTGAGCTATTACTATTATTACTACATTGTCTCAATTGTTATATCTTTATAATAACTCTTGATATCAGGAAGAATACGTTTTTTTTCACACTTTGTTATGTTCCCAGAGTGTCTTAGCCATTCTTAGTGATTTGTATCTCCATTTTAGAATTAGCTNGCGCGCGCGCACACACACACACACACACACACACACACACACACAGCCTTCAGATTTTGTAAGAGATTGTATGGACTCCATTAGTTCCATTTGGGAAAATGTAGTATCTTTAGTTACTCTTCTAATTCATGAACATGGTAAATTCCTCTACTTATTTAGATCTTTTAAAAAATGTTTTCAGTACTCTGTGTGTGTGTGTGTGTGTGTGTCTGTGTCTGTGTGTGTGTAGAGGTCATGTGCAACTTTTTTTAGATTTCTTTCTAGGTATTTGATTTTTATGTTTCCTAAGCTTCATTATTTATAATAATTTATCTTGGGTTTTTATTTATTTTTTTAAGTTTATTTATTTTGAGAGAGACAGAGAGAGCGTGAGCAGGGAAGGAGGGGAGAGAAATAGAGAGAGAGAGAGAGAGAGAGAGAGAGAGAGAGAATTGCAAGCAGGCTCCACACTGTCAGTGCAGAGCTAGATGTGTGGCTTAATCTCAGGAACTGTGAGATCATGACCTGAGCTGAAATCAAGAGTTGGATGCTTAACCAACTGAGCCACCCAGGTGCCCCTATTTTTATTTTTTTTAAGTTTATTTATTTATTTTGAAGGAGAGAGAGAGCATATGCATGTGCACAAGTGGGGGAAGGGCAGAGAGAGGGAGGGAGAATCTGAAGGAGGCTTCATGCTGTCAGTACAGTTTTGCAGTTTCATAAACTAATTTGGCCATGAGATATTATCCTTTTTATATATGTTGGATTCTGTTTACTAGCATTTGTTTAGGATTTTTATTTCTAAGTTATGAGTGGGATTGGCCTGTAATTTTTCTTTCTTGTAATATACTGTCAGAGTTTTGGGGGTAATTTATGTTGGCTTTCTAGCAGATACATCTCATGCGCTTTCTGACTTGAAAAAGTAAGCAACCCATTATCAAGGAATGTCAGGAAGCCTCTAGGAACTAATGGTCGCACGAGTTTAAAGAAATGAATTCTTCCAACATACGTTAGGAGCTTGTGAGTGCATCTTTCCCCAGTCAAAAATCCAGGTGAAAACACAGGCTAGATGACACCTTGATTGCAGCCTTATAAGGCTCTGAGAAGAGAACTCAGATAAAATATTCTCTAGACATTTATCCCACAGAAATTTTGAGGTAATAAACGTGTGTTGTTTTAAGCTTCTGAGTTTGTGGTAACTTCTTATGTAGCAATAGGAAACTAATACACTTTCTATTTTGACATGACCCTTCATTATTTGAACACTTCTTTATTTTATGGCCCAATGAGATGATCCAGGCTCAGCTTATCCATTCTCTGAATAAACCAGAAATTAACCATTTTTCCAACGATCTCTAATTTCTTTTAGTGGAGAATGGAATTTAGAAAACAATACATGGGTGCTAGGTGTACTCAATGTTATTGGGGTGTCTTGTTCCTAGGCCTTCTCATTGGGCAGAACTAGGGAATGTGTGTGGATGTGGGTACATTCACATTTATATTTGTATTCATTCATTCATTGACCAATATGTAGGTCAATCCATACATATTGAAAAACACAAGTTCACACCAAAACCCGACTTCTAATCCAGCACCAAAGGATTTATTCTAGTTTTCCTTCCATATTTGTAACTCCATTTTCTGACAGGAGAAACCTGGTTCCTTTCTTCTTTAATAAGTTTCCTTATTGGATAAACTCCTTATATGTGTAACCAGTCTCCAATCGTCTTCATCATCCTCCATTTCATAGATGCCTTCACCACCATGCTCAGTCCCCATCATCCAGTTGGCTCAACTAGTGCCCTGTCACCCTCAAAAACACCTATTTTTGTAACAGATTATGAACGGAATCATCTAAGAAGAAAGAGAGATCTAGCTATTTTTGATTGAGCACCAGACATTGTATATGAAAAATTCTAGTGAGAATGTGAAGCCCAGAGTGATTTTCAATCCCCCAGAGAGTATTTACATAGTTGTAGGCAACTAGGAACCCCACAAAGGCCAGTTCACCTTAATAAAAACTTGTAGTTGAGATGATCTGAAACTAAATTGTCATCTATACCAGGACCTATTTCAAGTTGACCCTTACTTCTGCTATCTAATCCAAAGCCTCTCCCTTTGGAAGTCCTTGAACTCCAGTTTTTGTCCCCTAACTACATGAAGCTGATAAAGCTCTACTTGACTTCTCAGATTTTCAGCTATGTTTTCTAGAATTGGAAGAAATCCCAAGGGAGAAAAGGGCTCCAAAACCATGCTCTCTAAATATGCTTCTTCTATATATTACCACTATAATTCCTCACTACCTTGTTAGCTCTTTGACGTACTCAAGGAATCTTTTAAAGTATGTTTTGTCTATTCTACTAGTTATTATCACTAGGAGATTGTTCCAAGTTACCTGGTCCGCCATTAGGGGGAGAAGAGTCTCTTGTTGTTGGCGGCAGCGGTGGCTTCTCCTTCTTCGTCTCCTTCCTCGTCTTCTTCGTCCTCATCTTCTTCCCTGTCTTCTTCCCCTTCTCCTCCTTCCTTCTCCTCCTTCTTCTGTGGCTTCTTATTTTTAAAGTAAATATAGTCAATATTTACTCTGTTCTTTTTTTTAAATATTTACTATGTTCTTAGTACTGCTTAAGTACTTTGTATGCTTAATCTCATTTAATTTTACAACTACCTATGAGATGGAGGCTATTAATATCCCATTTTACAGTTGAGGATCCAGAGCTTAGTGGAATTCAGTGGCTGGTCCAAGGTCATACAGCAATAAATAGAGGTCAACTCAGGTCTATCTGACTTCAGAGCCTAAAAATTAAAACACTGAGCTGAGCCATTTCCTATCATTAATCTTAGCTTAGAAACAAAACAACCTATAGAGAGAGTATTAGATATTAGTCTATTAAGACAGTTTTGAAAGGGAATACAAGAACAGAGACATTTTCTGTATTTGCTTAAATGACTCTGAGAGGACCAAAAATAAGCTTTCAAGTTTGGACCCAAGGTGCACATTTATTTATTTTTTATCCAAACAAGAACTGTGATGGATATAAAGTGAAATTAAAAGAGTTAACTGGGGGGAAAATATCATCCTAAACTACTTCTGTGGCATCAATTAACTTATAATTCAGAAGACTGAGTTCCCTTCTCTTCTGGTATGAATCTGTCAGTTCACATAAAATTGTGCACCATGACCGGATGTTAGGATGTTATAGAGGCAGACAAGCAAGATGTGTCTGACTGATGCATCTGGACAGGAAACCTTAAATCTGGTTTTTCTTTTCTTAAAAAAGAAATCCCAGCCCATATGTTTTTTATTTTTCTTCTCAGCATTTGGTGTATGAAAACGTAGGGCATGTTATTGTAGGTAGCCTTTCTCAGGACAGTGGTGGCACTTTTTAAAGATTTGAGGGGCCCTAAAGTTCTTTCAGATATTTAGATCCCAGATACTTTTCTAAAATATATTTATTTGTACTCCTTTGTATACAAACTAGAACAACTTGGCTAAATCTTCTTAAAAGTTTTTGAAAGTTAACCCTTTCAGAAATAGTTCATATTTTCCGATCAGCAGAATTTTATTAGTAAGTCCTTGAAGCTCGTCTTCTGGACTCCCAATCTTTCTGTGGACAATCACTTTCACTGTACCACCTTGCATTTTTAAGTATAACATCTAGCCTTTCTTCAAAGAAGTCAGAATTCTTTCTAAGACGATAACCATCCTCTTTATGAGGTGTTTGTAAACTTTGCAAAGGATAAAGGGCTGAAGAATGTTGATTATTCTTCGTCATAGACTGGGGCATTAAATGTTGACTCCAATTACTTAACCTAATGTGGAGTAATAACAACTGTTGGTATTATAGGCTTCCATTGCATTGCTGTTTAATCTATTTTGTCTGTTTTATTTTTGTTTTTGTTTTTGTCTTTATTGGCTCTAACTAGCTGTTAATTTTCTAAAGTAACTTCCCATTTAGTTGGTAATATTTGATCATAGTCAAATTATATTCTACCTAGATTTCAGCACTAGTAAATAAGTGAGTACAGAGGCAGTTAACCACAGAGTTTGAATCTCTTTTCAGCACATTAGGTCATCAGTACTCATGTAGGGCTGCTTTTGCTGAATTGAGCATTGGTGTAATGAGGTCTGGACTGAGATAGATGGAAGCCCTAGATAAGAAAGTAATGGTATACCTCACCAAACCAATGTTTTTATTTAAAGTATTTTTTCAAGGGGTACCTGGGTAGCCCAGTCACTTAAGCATCCGACTTCATCTCGGGTCATGATCTCTTGGTTTGTGAGTTCCAGCACCACGTTGGGCTTTTTGCTGACAGCTCAGAGACTGGAGCCTGCTTCAGATTCTGTGTCTCCCTCTCTCTCTCTGCTCCTCCCCTGCTCAAACTCTGTCTCTCAAAAATAAATGATCATTAAAAATAATAAAATAAATAAATAAAGTATTTTTTCAATAGTTACTTAGTGGAGATGGGGAAAAATGGTTTCTAATAATGGGAATAGAATACAAATGACTTTATGTTTAAAATAAGAAATTAATTGGAGGTGCCTGAGTGGCTCAATTGGTTAAGCATATGACTTTTGATTTCAGTTCAGATCATGATCTCATGGTCGTGAGTTCAAGCCCCAAGTTGGAGTCTTGCTTACGTCTTGCCTCCCAGTGTTGAGCTTGCTTAAGATTCTCTCTTTCCCTATCCTTCTGCCCCTCCCTGACTCAAATAAATAAATAAATAAATAAATAAATAAATAAATAAATATGAATTTATGGGGGTGTCTGGGTGGCTGAGTTGGTTAAGCATCTGACTCTTGATTTCAGCTCAGATCATGATCTTGTGGTAGTGAAATTGAGCCCCATGCCAGGCTCCACAGTGGGCGTGGAGTCTGCTTAAGATTCTCTATTTCTCTCTTTCTCTCTCTCTCTCTCTCTCTCTCTGTCTCCCTCTACCCCTCCCCTGCTCATGCTCACTCTATCTCTGTCTGTCTCAAAAATAACAAAATTAAATTAAAGAGTTTATTATATGCAATTATTATTTGCAATATTCAGAATTAGACAACTTCTTGGGAAACATGTTAAATTTTTTAACATGTGAATAAAATAAATCATCCCTTCCCAGTAAATGCATCAAGCCCATGAATATGAATTCATATTCAGAATTTTAGTTTCAGGTGCCTGGGACATGGCTGATCTCAGCTGTACTTGCACTGAAAATCTTACTCATATGTAACCCAAAAGACTAAACTTATAGATGTGCCCATTTTGATCCAGGGACACAATTTTCTTCAGCAGAATCCCATGTGATAAGTTCAATCTGTTTTACCAGATACATATAAAGTCATGTATGAAAATTTTAGCCAACTGGCCTTAGGTTTCCAATTCATTGAAGACAACATTTTAATGATTCTTGTGAACTAGCAACCCTGGGAAATGCCTAGCAGGCTGGTCCCTTTAGCTCTGAGTGTGATTCTGAGCCCCTCCTGAGGCCTGAATTAACTTATCTTTGTGAGGACATTTTTAAATAATATTAGACTGTGTCATCTTTATAGGGACATAAGAGCAATTCTATTTTAGTCTTAATTCTAAGGATAACTTTTTGGCAATTATCCCTTTTTACCTTTTGAACACTATGAACTGGGCAACTGATTAGATTTCTTTTTTTGGGCTTGTTACTTAAACATTGAGCCAAATTATATTCATAGAAAACTCATAGGCCTTTATGGGTAGAAAGAAACCTTTTTTAAATTAACCTTATCCCTGGCTTCATATTATATTCTTACCATTGTTTTTCTTTCCTACTTTTACTTAAGATATCTTGCTTTATTTTAAGTAGTCTCATAAGCTCCCCTTAATCCATTTTGGAATGAGAAGAGGTATATATAAATAAGTCACTGCAGTTGCTAACTTAGTAAAGACCTTGTTCATTAGATTTGCAGAGAGAGAGAAAATAGTTCTGAGGGAATGGAACATTATTTTGTGAAAGTTGGAGGGAAGCTTCCAGAGGAAAGGGGACATGTTTTGGGTTTCTGCTCAGTAGGGAGAGAGGGGGCTAACTGTACAGAGGAAGAAACTGAAACTGGAACAGAACAGATGACAAATTTGACCTGCTTCACGATTATGCAGAGGGTGGGCCCTTAGAAACACAGAGCCATCAGATAAGTTATTGCTGGAAATGTTTGTGGAAAATTGTTGTATGGCTCAATTCTGGTAGCATCTCTTCTTCATGTTCATTTCCACTGCTCTCCAAGACATACATCTGAGGTTAATTACACTGAATCACCTCTAACATAACTGGCTCATGAGCCTCCTTCTCTGACATTTCCCTTCCCGCTGACAAGAGTTGTTATTACATGTTCCCTCTCTCAGTTAACAGCAGACAGTGTGGACCCCTGGCTCAGATTCTCTGTTTTTTGAGGGTGAAGATGGGATTCAGAGATGCTAGTTGTACTCTGTTCATTACTTGAACAGAAATGTGTGAGCTGAAAGTCTAATTCTGTCAGCTCAGCTTGTCCACAGAGCAGAGAGCTCTTCTACAGGGAGTGACCAAAATTGAGCAGGGCACACAGAGAAGTGAGCAAAGGTAGCAGTGGAATTCCAGAGCTGGGGCTTCCTGATTCCCGTGCCTCAGGAGGTCCAGCTGTGGCTTCTGACTGTTGTTTCTTGTCACTATTCTCTTTTCGTGGTTGAGGTAGCTCAGGTACCACTCAGAGGTGAATAATCCTCTGATTATTAGAGATCTAGGTACAACACTCATACATTCAGCAGGTGTTTATTGAGGGCTACTATGTTCATCCTTACACGGAATAAGCCATTGAACCAGATTTATCAAGTTGCTTATTGTCTAGTAGAGGATAAATCCATAAAGTAGGTTAGATTGCAATGTGGAAAAATGTTTACTGATGCAGAAATATGTTTATAATAATTGTAAATTGAATAAGAGTATTATAAAGCAGCATGTATAATACATTCATAAAACCATACATGTGTATATGTTAAAATATGTGTATATGTATATGTGCATATATATAAATATATCTCAATCTGTACATATATATTTGATATATAGACCACACATATCACATATATATCACATATGTGCACAGACTGAGAGAGAAAATGAAAATAATGTGAGGTCTTGATGGATACCAAAATGTTAAAAGTAGTTATTCACTCTGGTGAGATGATCGTTGATGGTTTTTATTGTCCCACTTTTTCCTATCTGCATGCATTTTATTTTTTTAACTTAATTTCATTATTTTTTTAATGTTTATTTTTTGAGAGAGAGAGAGGGCGCATGCGCATATGTATGCTAGTGGAGGAGGAACAGAGATAGGGACAGAGGATCCAAAGCGGTCTTGGCACTGACAGAAGAGAGCCCTGGAGCAGGGGCATGAACTCACAAACAGTGAGATCATGACCTGAGCTGAGGTTGGACATTTAACTAACCCTGGCACCCCTGTATGTATTATTATTTTGAATAAAAATTAGAGATAACCTAAAATATATTTCAAGAAGTTTTTCAAAAGTGTAAAATAATATGTATTTTGCAAAATCTGTCTGCTTACATGCATCTTTATAAATCACAGTAAAAAAGAAAATCAATAATTACCTTTGAAATATATCCAATAAAAGGATGGGCATTGGGAAACTTTAGAGAAGCAATAATATAAAAAAAATTTGCAATCTAATATTTTTCAAAGTAAATGACATCATTAACAAGTGTAGATATTTTATTTTGTTGTGTCATTCAATAAATATTTATTGAGGTTTTCCTAAGGTGCCAGGCCCTATTCTAGGCTCTAGAGGTATATCAGTGAATAAATCTGATAAACTTCGCAGCTCTTGTGAAACTTACATTCTTTTAGTGGCAATCTGTTTAGGAAAAAAAAAAACTATTTCCTGGAGTGGGGGAGACCTCACCTTTAAGAGTCATGTCTCCTGCTCCATCCTGTGTACATTCCTGTGTATAAGCCATGATGCTCAGCACATGGGACACAGGCCATTATGACAGCATTCTTGCACTCAAGGAGCTTTCTGTCCCAGGGAACATGCAAATAAATAAAGAAATGGGGCAATGGGAGTGCATAAAAGACAGACTTATTGTGGTCTCTATTTTGGTGATAGATGATAGATAGGGAAGATTTGTTGCCAGTTGGAGGTACCATCTGAGCAGAGACCTGAAAGATATGCGGGAGTTATCCAGGTGAGAAGACTAGAAGTCCGGCATTTCAGCAAGGAGAAGCGAGGGGAAACAGAACATGTGTCAGGGAATGCAAGTGACTAGGGCTAGCTGGATCTTAGTTTGCAGAGCTAGGAGCAGCAAGGAATGAAATAAAAGAGATAAGCAGAGACCATTTGTTGAGGCACTATTGTGTTGCAGTCAAGGGTATGGCCAATAAAATGGCCTATATAAAGTACTTAGAATAATGAGTTCAACAAATGTTAACTATTCATTATGTTATGGGGCCTTAGTTTGCCATGATAGGAAACTTAATGTTCCTGTGCCATCTATCGTTTCTCTTCAAATTAATGGCTAAATAGCAGTGTCCAAACAGAAGCAACTCTGGAGCTAGCAAAGTCCTAAGAGACAGCTCTATATGTGGCCACATTGTGTTTGTCCAAAGTCACCTGAATTTTTGTTTTTATATAGAGTCAAATGTTCTAGATTTTTGTCTCCGCTGGAAGATAAATTTGTAAAGGTCATATGTTTTTCATTAATTGAGAATTAGCTAATTCTTTGTATCCGTGAATATATATGTTGCTCATATAAAATACTGTCACACCTATTACTGTGGTTTTGTTCTGAGAGATGAAGTAAACTAAGGACTCTGTTCATGACTGAAACCTGATTGGTGGAAATTACTCATGTTCCAGTGAATCTAGGAGTTAATCAGTCTTGCTTTTTAATAAGAATACAGATTGCAATCACTCATTTTGCAATGAAGTGATGTTGTGCATTTTAGATTTTATGTGGCCAAAATAACCTTTTTGTTCTTGTTCTAAATAAATATCTAGCAATGGTCAGTTCAATGTATTTTGTTGAAATATTCCCCAAACATAAGTAACTCTTCTTTTACTAAAAGCTGAAAATGCCCTATTACATCATTTATACAAATAGCACATATATAAATGATGCAGAAAAATGTCCATATATAGCAGTGGAGCCCTTCTCATCCATGGTCTAGTGAGGCTCCTGAACTTCTGAGGTTCTCACTGGTTGGCTAGTGTCCTTCATCAGAGGGCCACCTCTCTTTTTGCAGCAGATACCAAGAGTTGACCTTCAATATCCACTTTCCCTTTGAGGTTTAGTGGGGCATGTGGTTTCCCAGTTAGAAACTACATTTCCCAACCTCCTTTGCAGCTATGCGGCCATATGATTGAGTTCTGGTTCATGGGTTGGAAATGAAAGGTATATATGCAATCCCAAGTCATGCCTTTAAAAAGACAGTGTTGTCCCGCACTTTCTCTGGTAGTGGACATGGTTATAAAAGCCAGCTTTGACCAATAGATGAAGACTATCACCTAGGAAATGTGTAAGCAACAAAATAGAGGAAACCTTGATCCCTAGACAACTCAAGTAGCAGAGTCATGATGCCATCCCACCGCCCAACTACCTGATAGTGTAGACTTCCACATGAGAGAGGGGAAAACCTTGTTTTGGTTAAGCTATTGTTATTTTGATTTTGTTAAGCAGACCTAATCAATACTACAAATTATAGCATTCAAAATACTTTTTTTTTTTTTTTACTGAAATGTGAACATGAGGTAGATGTCATGCTTGTCATGTTGAAAGCAGAATGTTGTCAGAGAGATCAGAGAGCCTCCATCAGTGAGCAGTCTCCTGAAAGAAGATTCTAAAGCAAAGATCTATGTCACCTTCTTATTGGATTCCCATTATTAGGAGCAGTGCCAGGCACATCCTAGACCCTTACAAATGAATGACAAATCCAAACAAGTCAGGCAAGACATGCCAAGAATGGATGGAAACTAAATATCTAATATAAAAGAAGTACAGTGTGGAAACTTGAAGTAGTGTAAGAGTGTAAAAGAAAGAGAATGTGGATAATAATATTAGCATTAAGGAGAATTAATGTCTGACACTACACTAAAAGTTTTCTGTGTACTTTAGATTAAATCACCACAAAACTCCACAAGGTAAATATTATTACTCTCATTTTACAAAAGAGGAAATTGAGACTCAGAGGGGTTGCAGCTACTATAGAGTTTAGCTCAGGTCACCAGATTATGCTGCATGTGAATACACTAAAATGTATTCCCAGGCCCATTCTGGAACTAGTAGATATAACCAGCAAAATACCTTCCTTAGGGCATTTAAGGATGAGGTGGTTTGTCTGGGGCAAAAGGGTAGCTATAACCTACACATATATATTTAAGAGTCGAGAGGAAGAATATTGCCCTTAAAAATGTGATGCTTTATAGAAAAATAATTTTTATATAAACATCTTAGCTTGGTTTTGTAAAAATATTGAGACAGCATTGTGTATAAAAAGCCTAGACTGAGATTTAGGGCTTTGGTGTGACCTTGAGTGAGTAATTTCTTAAGTTCTTTGACATTGGATTTCTTGTCTTTTCCCAAAAGGACTAGACCAGCTGTCCTAACTCCCTGTGGTGCCATGATCCCTGATCGCTTTGAGAAGGAGGACATAATGGGAGGAGGCATATTCAGGCTTTTAAAAGTCACATACTCACTGCTCTGACTGGTAACCAGCAGTTTAGGGGCATAGACATATGGTAAACAAGGCCACAGCTAGAGAAAATCTGACAAGTCAAGCCAAGCTGATCTAGGTATTTCTCAGTGTTCAGTTTTTATCTTTTTTTTTTTATCTTTTCTTGTCTCATCTCCTTTCTAGTCACCTCCAGACTCCTAATACCTTCCTCGCACTTCTGTACACTGCAGAGTTTTCCCATTAGAGTTTCTCAGAACACTTTTCTACGATGTCTTCTTTCCCAGAACTTTCAGGCATTTTCAAATCTATTCCCCAAGCATCATGCTAACTAGTCAGTTAAAGAAAATGATCAGGGCCATGGGGATAATGGTTAGTAATAACCTCATCTTTTTCATGTAATAGGGACCCTTCAGGAACTTCACCCCGAGAATCTGTTGGGGCCAGAGGTAAAGGAGCTTCTGGGGTTTGTGTAAGAAAGTTATATTTAAGACCAGATCTTGATGAAGAACTTAAATTTACATATGTCAGAGTTTCTTCAGTTTAAGCCAGTGTAGCAAATATTAATTGAATATGACTTCATGACAGAGGCTGAAGTTTTTTTCACTCTCCTGTAGGTGCCAGTTCGGTTCTCAGGAGAGTTCAAACAAATACAGGATTCATTTCTGGGAAAGGTTTCTGCACTCAACTGCCGCTTCTTTTCCAAGTCTGGTAACATGGGGGATATAATCTGAATAGAAACCCAACGTCTTCATTACTCCTCTCTGCCTTAAACCCACAGCAAATCCCAAAACATCAGCCTCCTGCTTTCCATCCTTCAGACTCCACATGACCCCTCTTAGAGCTTCAGATTCACAAGTACCTTCTAAAGGAGAGTGACCCTGATGACAAATAATAGAGAAAGGGAGAGAACACAGAGATTAGAAAGTGGTTCAATTATTCATATCTGTGTATGTAGTACAAATTTGTTTGGAAATGAGGAAATTATAACATCACCATAAATGTCATACTACATTTACATGTTAAGTACCACTGAGTACAAGGTTTGGAAGTTTTTCACAAAGATAACTCTTTTGACCTGGGCTTTTGAAGGATGAATAGGAAGTTGCCATTTTAAGCAGTAGGGAAGTTCCATGCCCAGGAAAGTGCATGAGCAAAAGTCCACAGGTGTGATTATGCATGGAGTGTTCAGAAAACAGCAAGGAGCAAGGTGGAGCTGGAAAATAAGGTATGTAGGAATAGAGTTGGGAGGTGAAGTAGAAACATAGGGTGACTAAGTGGAGAACCTGTGTACTTAGCCTGAAGAAAGTAGATAAATGAGAATAAATGGGAGTGAGCCTTGACATCTTCTGGGACTTGGGAAGCACCTAGTACTATATGGGAGCTTGGAGGGAGTATCTTGGAGTAGTTGGGAAATACCAACTCTAATCCTAGTTTGTCTAAACCAAGATTATTTGGTGGCAGATTCCTCATGATTGAGGTAGAAACTGAACCAGGTGACCCCAGTTTCCTCTTTGCCTTACTCTGGTTTAGGAAGGTAGGATATAATCTAACAGCAACTATAACAATGCCACTCACCCGTGGTCCCAGGATGTGAGACTGGGACCGTTATTGGTATTAGTCTCTGCATGAAGCACCTTTGTAGTAGTGACTTCTTTTCTTTTCTTTTCTTCTCTAACTCTCTAGGCAACATTGGCCAAGTCAGAGTCCTATGCTTCTTTACTAGAAAGCACTGGCTGTTTTATTCAAGTATATGACCTCAATCCAAATGCTGTGAAGGAGGGGTGTGTGTGTGTGTGTGTGTGTGTGTGTGTGTGTGTAAAACTACCATTATATTTTGGAGTCACTCAGAGATTTGAACTGAAAGTCCTAGGGGCCCCCGGGTGGCTCACTCAGGTAAGCATCTGACTTTGGCTCAGGCCATGATCTCACGGTGTGTGGGCTCGAGGCCCGGGTCAGGCTCTGTGCTGACCGCTCAGAGCCTGAATCTTCTTTGGATTCTGTGTCTTCCTCTCTCTCTGCCCCTCCCCTCACTCATGCTCTGTCTCTCTGTCTCTCTCAAAAATAAATGAACATTGAAAAAAATTTTTTAGAAGTCCTTTTATAGTATGGCAACATGTGTGCAGCCATATTGGGTAGGGTGTGTGGGAGAAAGGTACAATTTGTGTTGCCATTTTCAGACACAAGGCGACTAGAGCCATAGATGTTTATACAAGACTGCTCTCCTATCCTGTTAGAGCCTCATCTCTGGCTTGTAAGCAAATTCATCTGTGAATAGGAAACTTTGTAGATAAGTCACTGCCCTATAGGGAGACACTGTGGCAGTCAGGATGACTTGGACGGGAATTTCAGCTCTGTCCTTTTCAGCAGTGTGATTTGAGTAGATTGGTTAACTTTTGAGAGCCTCAGTTTCCTCATCCATAAGATGATTTTTCACTGGGTTACTACTAAGATAAAATGGCAGTCAAGTATGTGAAAATGCTTGGCTTCTTGCATCAACACTCAGTCAACTGTAGAGTTATTTCTTCCTACTGAGTCATAAGTAGCCCCCAATGCATCCTTTTCAGCTTCCCTTCTTTAGAACAAATCATTCCAGTTCTTTAAATTTTGTGACTGAGTCTTGTTTCCCATCCTCTTATTATATCTGTGGTTGTTCACAGATCTTGCCTTAGGTTCTCCTTCGGTGACACTTGAGAAGATCCCAACTTTTGGGAAGCTGACAGCCACAACTACATGCCAGTTTTTCTCATTTTCATCAGTCACACTCCCTTGGCTTCCAGTATGCTTCCTCCTCCTGGGATGTCGCCAAGCTGGGACTCTTAGCCACCTCCCCCACCACTTCCCAAGTCGGGGTGATGACTAGTCCTCACAGCAGCTACTCCTGAGACAGGCTCTTGGCAAGGCTTCAGCTGCTACTAAAGTTGCAAATCCTGCCCCTGTAGTTTCCTTCTTTCTGCCATAAAAAGAGAGGGAGGGTCTCTCTGTTGCAGATTCAGCGGTAGCATGGTAAATTCAGGAATGAATAGAGTCCCTCTGAATAAATTATTTGAAGGTACAGAGTCGACACTATTGCCAAACAATCCCCCATTACTGCGTAACTAATGCAAAACCAATGTATGATTGGACCGCCAATACTGGACAGTTACTTCAGTTGGACATGAATTGAAATACCAATTTTTGTGCTAAATGCCACCGACAACTGCTGAATAATGATGGAATCTGAGAAATTTTTCTCCACTACCTAAGAACAATCACATGCTTTTTAAATGTTTTTTAGCAAACATTCAAGTGCTTATCATGCATCCATGTGCTGTCTTCAATATGTCAAGATGCTTTTCTTAGGGACTTAATAGATGTTATTCTACCAAATGAATATATTTTTTATGTTTAAGATATAACTGTGTCTTTTCATTATTTTTGTTTTTTTCTCACATAGTATTTACTTTCCACAATTGTGAAAACTGAGGTAACATTATTTATGGTTACCTCATAACCATAAATATCAGATCTCATGAATGGAGTCTTGACATTGCCTCTTATTTATATGTAGCACCATAGTCTTCATGATAACTGAATTTTAGGTTAGGGTAATGATCTATTAAATGATCTATTAAAAACACTTTAGTAGTCCCATCACTATCCAAATTTCATTAAATCTTACTTATTCTTTCAACTTCACAAAATGTTTGAGTGCTAAGACAGTGATTGACGACTTATTTTGTTAGCTCCTTGTGCCTTTCCAGAATGTCTGTAACATTAACATTGTGGTGCAGTGGTGGTAACTTCAAGATGAGACTCAGAAATGGAACTTTCCACAATAGAAACAAGACAAATTCCTGGCTTTTGTGTAGATTCTGACTCTTATAATCATATACCACTAACATTTGTCATAAAGACTAGCAAACTGGGTTGCTTGGCAAATTTGGGTCTTTAAGAAAAAGGTTAAGTCAAATTTTACTTGAAAACTTTAAAAAACTGAATTTGTATGGTGCTTTTTGAGACAGTGTTTTTAATGTATTTAAATCCCACCCCCAAATTTTCGGTTCTCCATTGTTATATTATTATTATGGTATTCTTGAGCTTACTTTGTGATTTCCCAATGCAGTTCAGTTGATAACTGGGCTACATTTGAAGTTATGCATTCCGTAATTATTTTAATGCCCATTCTAAGTGCAAGGGTCTGTTATGAAGCTAAAAACTCTGAGTCATACAGTATTAGACTCTTGAAGTTGGTTTTAGTCCACTTGTTTATTTAAAACTGACATGTCTCTACTCAAAACAATAGATCTTTTAAAACAATCCCTGTGCTTCTCTTCCTTATCTCTATCCTGAAAGTGAAGAGAAAAAAAAAAGTCTAAAATACGTGTTTGACAATGAACAAAGAGGGGAATCTTCTGAGCCCTTTGCAGGCACTGTGAGGTTAGCATGAGTCACAGCATCACAGCATCCACCAATGCGAGGATCATTGGTTCTGCCAAATTTTTTCTTGAGTAAAGAGCACACACTTGGGGACGCCTCCTCAGTATAGATATGACATAACATTTCAGGATGGGGGGTTGTTATAAAAAGAGACTTCATTGCATTTGCAAAAATGTTAATAATCACTGAACTAATCCAGATCATCTCTGGAGGGAAATTTGATTCAAGAATGTCCCCTTCAGAAATCAAAGTCATCTTCTCCAGTGCCCTACTGGTAGCTGATCCCTGCTACTGCCCATAATGAGAATCAGGGTTCATCTTTATAATAAACCATTGTCATGAGAAAAATAAAAAGAATGTCCCCTCCAGATCACTAGCTACTTGGACATTACAAATGGGTTCTCCCGCCTGCTACAGTCGCTAACTTGACCTTTTTTGTTGTACTAGTTATCAATACCAGAAATTAAATGAAATGTGCCAACCAGAAGATACTTCTCACTGCCTCCTCGCTCCCACAGCTTCTTTGTTTAAACAACAAAAAAACCAGACAAGTTATTAAGACAGTAGCCAAAAATGGGATTTAATTCTTGACTTCTTTCCATCTATGTGTTAAACTAGTTAATTTTTTTCTATCCAAAGGAGGAATTAATTACTAACCTTTGCTAAAGCTGTCAGGCCAATTAATTTACTGATAACCAAACTGGTTTTCTCCTGACATACTTTGTTTTTTCTCTTCTCTCATAACCAGAAATTCTAACAAAGTCTATTTCTAACTGCTAAAAAGTACAGTTCTTATCACAAATGCCACATGACTTCATACATGGAATATGAAAAACATGATTTTTGGTTTTCATATCTTATGATTTAGCTGAATGTAGGGAGATTAAAATTGCAGAGTCTGAAACTCTGAGATAAACCATTTGTGGGCCTGGCCATCAAGTATTCAAGTAGACCAAGTAAAGGAATTTTGCAGACGTATCAGGGTTCACAGGAGAAACAGACCAGTAGGAGATAGATGTGTGTGTGTATGTGTATATGATACATATAATATATAAATACAAATAAATAAAGATATATATGTATGTACATATTTTTTAAAGGAATCGGCTTATGCTATTATTGGGGCTAACAAGCCTGATATTTGTAGGGTAGGCCACCAGGTTGGAAACTCAGGCAGGAGTTAATGTTGTAGTCTTGAGGCAGAATTTCTTTTTCTCTGGGAAACCTCAGTTTTTGCTCTTGAGGGCCTCAACTGATTGAGGGAGGCTCACCTGTATTATCAAAAGTAATCCACTTAAAGTCACCTAGTTGTAGATGTTAACCACATACACAATACCTTCACAGCAACACATTTTTTACCAGTGACAGGTAAGGCAAATAACAACATGAACTCAGATCATACAGCTTCATGTCTCCATGCTCTTGAACAAGCTGTAACCACCCTCTGCAATGCACCCCTTCAGGTTGTCCACTTATTCCTTGAATATGTTTCCTATTCATTTAGATTATATCCTCTTACTAAAGTATAGGTCATGGCAATGGAAAGAAATTGGAAGATTAAAGAGCTATTCAGGAGAGAGATCAATGGGACTTTGTGACTGATGGCTTTTGAAAATGAGAAAGGGAAAGAAATATGAAATAATAGCCAAGTGTCTGCCTTGGACAAGGTGACTGGTAGAGTTACTCACAGATGAAGAAAATGGGGGATAAAATAGATCTGGCAGAGATGTTCATTTCTGTTTGGACGCATTGAGTTTGAGTTGCTTATGAGTCATGGTGAAAATATATAGAGGAAAGATAGTGCTCAGGACAGAGATCTGAACAAAGGGTACAGATCTGGGATGTGTCTTATGTAAATGAGAGTAGAAATCATGGGAATGGAAGAAGTCACACAGAATTATATGGAGAAGACCAGGGGCAGAATCCTGGAAAAACATCATCCTTTGAAGAAGCAGGTAGAGAGAAGTGCCTCTGAAGGAGGTGAGAATAAATTGTCAAAGAAGTTAGAAGAGAAATCAGGAGAATGTTGTGTCACAAAATAAAAGCAACCAGTCAGTATTAGATGGAGCAGATAAGTCAAATAAGATGAGGTTCAAAATGCTGTCCATTGACATTAACAATGAGATCATTGGTGATCCTGGAATGAATATTTTCAGTGAATGGGGTGGAAGCCAGAATGCAGTAAGATGAAGAATGGATAAGGAGGTGCCTGGGTGGCTCAGTCGGTTAAGCATCCAACTTCAGCTCAGGTCATGATTTTGCAGTTTGTGGGTTCAAGCCCCCCGTCAGGCTGATAGCTCAGAGCCTGAAGCCTGCTTAAGATTCTGTGTCTCCCTCTCTCTCTGCCCTTCCTCTACTCATGCTCTATCTGTCTCTCTCTCTCTCTCTGTCAAAAATAAACATTAAAAATTTTAAAAGAAAGATGAAGAATGGATATGACGTCAAGTGGAAGCAACAAGTATAGACAAGTCTTACACTGCCATTTCCATCTTCTCTGGGTAAATAATGAGATAGATTATTAGATTCTAGCAGTCTGGATCCAATCATAAGATTGAGACCACACAGAGATTTAAACTGGGGAAGTTTAATATAAGGAATTATTGAGTTATAATAAGAGTAATTTTAGGGTATAAGATTACTCTTTTGGAATCCTAGGACAGAAGGAGATGGACAAACTTGGAAGGTGGCTCTCTCCCCAAGGCCATGGTTCAAATTACATTGGAGATGTGTGTATTTGAACCTACTGAATGGCAGAGAAGTTTACTGATTTGCTGGCCAGAGCTGGTCTGCAGTCACAGGATAGGCAGGAATGAACCTTCTGGCATGCAGTGATGGCTGGTGAGCCACAGGTGGTGGCCAGTGCATGGACATGCAGTGGCAGTGGGACACCAGGCCTCCTGCAGCCCAGGTGGAGGCCCGATGTCCCTGTAGTGGGGAATGTGAGGTTGGGAGGAGCACAGCATGGAGAGGACAACAGGAGCCACACCTGAGGACGGGGTGACTGCAAATAATATAGGAGCCAATACCAACAGGAGGCCTGGAGCTTCCTGTATACCCTGTACAGGATGTCTGTATAGAGGGGACAGTAGGAAGATGATCACTGGGCTGTGCTGGGGCTGCAGTGTCTCTGAGGGTGAGTGCTTAGGGCCAAATACCACCAGACCAGATGTCCTCACACCCATACTGCTCATCCACCGCACTACAGCCAGAAACCTCAAGAGAGCCCCTTCCTCCTCCAGTGTCCCTCCAGCACTCTCTACTGAGAACACTTAACATCATGCCCACTTTAACAGAGAAATGCTTAAAGCAATTCATCCATTATCACAGAGTATATATTTATTTGAAGAGTGGATTGGGAACTGAGAGACAATTGACAGTGGCACAGAATCCATGCAACTTGCTACTTTGTTGACCAAAGACCTTTCTTTCCATCTCTGGCAAAGGTGAATGAGATAGGATTGAGAAGCACCACTGGGAAATCACAAATTTGTAGCAGAGTTACTTGCTTCTCAGCAGTTTTTAGCCACTCCAGTTTAAGAATAGAGAATGCAGATATAGGATTGATCCAGACTTGCATTTTGTTTACAAGGGTAAAGTGGGGGATGGTGAGCAACATGCCAAAGTCTTCAGTGAAAGACAGGAAGTAGCCAGGAGACAGTAACAACATTATCACAGAAGGATAGAAATGGGACAATGGAATAATATAAGCCTCAAGAAGGATAAGATTTTAGCAGAGAGGGGAGGATCAGTAGTTTGGGATGCAACTGAGGGAAACAAGGAAGCCGAGTTTTTCTCTTGACCCAAAGGTTCAAAGAGGTTGAAGACATAAGCATGTGAGTTAGCAATGGAGTAAAGGATCTAGAGACCGTAGTACAAAGGAGGGGGTGATCAGTAGTAGATTGTACCAATTGTATCTGAGGTGAGGCATTCTATAGCAGTAACAGCGTGGCAAGGAAGGATGTCTGGCCTTTTCCTGGGAGAGCTGAGAAAAAAGCATGAACCTCAATTGTCCTAACTTTGACACAAGTCTTCTGGTATTTGAGATGGTATTTATGGTCTGAGAGATGGGATGAGGGCTGCCTTGAGTCTTGCACGAGCAGTTTCTTGATGTTCGTAAGAGTGGTCAAGGTCCTTGTTAGGGATCCAGGTTGCTTTTGAATTCATTATTTGTTTGTTTTTAGCTTAGATATTCTTTTGGTATAAGAATAACATAACCACATTATAGAAACTTTGGAAAGTGAGAAAAAAGGAAAAAATAATAATTCCCACCCTAACATAACAATTTAGGAGTATCTCTTAGGGCTTTTATACTATGTACGTTTTAAAACATTGTTAAGCTGGGGTGCCTGGGTGGCTTAGTCGGTTAAGCGTCCGACTTTTGCTTAGGTCATGATCTCGCGGTACGTGGGTTCGAGCCCTGCGTCGGGCTCTGTGCTGACTGCCAGCTCGGAGCCTGGAGCCTGTTTCGGAGTCTGTGTCTCCCTCTCTCTCTGACCCTCCCCTGCTCATGCTGTCTCTCTCTCTCTCTCCTAGAAATAAATTTAAAAAATATTTAAAAAAATAAAACATTGTTAAGCTATTAATGATACACAATTTTATATTTTCTTACCCTAACAAATCTTAAACATTCTTCATGTGGCTACGTGGTCTTCATATATAATTTTAAAGGTTGGCATAATAGTTTGTTAGATACATTCTTGTTTATTTCTCTGTCATTGGACTGATTTTCTCTGAATTGTTAACAAGTTGATCAGTGAATTATGATTTGTGATCATGACTGTGTATGACCATTCATTTTTGTAACAGAGTCCATATTTAATTTATGGTTTCAAAATGATACCTATTCACAAAGAGTTTCCTAGGCTACATTTTGAATTCAGTATATCTCTGATGATATCATAGTGGAATGTCATTTGTTCCAAGGGGGACGTACATAACTTTGATGTTTCTCTCACTCAGCAGCAAAGGCTTTTATGCATTTTTTGTCTTTTACAAGTCAGAAGTGAAAGAAAATAAGGGAGCTTGATGTTTTTAGAAATAACAGGCTATGGATCTGGAAGCTTATTCATTATGAGCATTTCTCACACCACCCTGATGCCTATTTTCCACAATTTATCTGTAGCTCTTGCTCTCAGTGTTTCAGTTCTCCCCTACACAACTAGATAAAATATTAATGTAGAGAAAAATAAACTCATGAATGTGTCTGGGGATGGATTTTAGTTACCGTCTGTAGAAACCCAAGTCTTGGGGTGAGTATGTTCTTTGGCAGCCAGCCAGTCCCTGAGGATACTGGATATCCTCACAGTAGAACCAAAGAACAAGGCAGGGGACAGGGGTGTGAGGAAGCCTGAAGAAGTCAGTGCTTATGGGGCCTTATGTTCCCTGAGTCTAAAGACAGCATTAGCGTCAGAATCTGGAATGGTGCTATGCTATCAGGTTGGGGTTAAGTGATCTTACCTGGAAAGGTTAGAGAAATGCAAGCAATAGAAGCAATTAAGTGGTCCTTCCATTATCACTATCAAATGAGAACATCTTGGGGGATGTGCTGGAGCTGACTGGTACCAGATTTCAAGAGCTGATTGTTAATTATAAGGAATTTTGCAGCTGGTTGACTCATGTTGGTAGTTTGAAATCAACTATCATGGGAATATTTACACCACAGAAATCAGCGCTAGAATTACACCACAGAAATGCTGTTACGTCAGGACTTTTTTCTTTCCCACCCTTGAGATCTGGTTGTTAAGCATTTACCAGCACATCTCTGATGGTCCCTCCATCTTTATCAATAGGCAACTTCACATTTTCTTTTTTATTAAAGAGGCAACCTCACTAAGCCTCAGTTTTCTCATCTATGAAATGTGAAATCCATAATTTAGATCTGAAAGAGATAGTCCAAAGTTTTAGTCCAGAGTTCTAGTCCAGACTTTTTTTTTTATTTCACTGATGCTATTAGCTCTGACTAGAAGGTGGTATATTGTTTCCTCAGAGACAGAAGCCAAGGCAGGATCTGTCACTTAGAAGGATAATCAGCATGCCCACTCAGTCTGGAGCAGGATTCTTGGCATTTGAAACCTGAGGTGTTGCAGGGTTTGTCAGGAAGCAAGAGCCAGAGGGAAGAAACCATGTCCCAGAGGGAAGACCTATACTGGGAGCCCAGGTAGGCCAATGGATCAAAGAAGGGTCGGTCATTCTGTAAAGAAATAGGTGGGCTCTTGTGGTTTGATGGGTTAGAGTGTTCTCTGATTGAAGTGGGAAAAAATAAAGTTCAAATCTAGGTCAAATCAGGGTTTGTATTCAAACAGATGGGACAATCATCTGACCTTGTCCAGGGGGTAGGAAGGTAGTTAAAAAAAATTAGCTTTTAGAAGTTGAGGCTTAAGTTCAGAGAAAAGAAATATAATCATTGATAGTATCAGAGACTCCAAGGTCTATTTCAAATTGCCTAGTATGCATACTACACGTACAGTATCAGAGGTGGGCATTTGCCAATAAAGTCTGGAATGGAAAATCCTTGCCCTTTGCCTTAATACTGTAGAGCTTTTGTAACCAGGAAATGGTCTTAATCCTTAGTCCAAGAAGATCCTCGAAACACATCTTAAGGCAAATAAGTGAGGAGATGTACTTTCCCCCCAAGCTTCTTCTGTTTTCCATCCTTCCTCTTCATTCCAGTTGATGTTACAGTTAACTTTGATCACAGAAACTTAGCTCAGAATTGGCTTCTTGCTCAACATTCAGCTTTTTTATACATGCTAGCAATCAGAGGAACAATAAAATCATGTTTGGACTGAGCAATTGAAAACAGTAAACATTTTCCATTTAAGTACAGATATGCACATGAGGGGATAGAATTCATTAGGCATCATGATCAAATTAGAACTGGCATTAAGATAGAAATCTGGCATGGTACTGATGGTGACAGTTCACATGAGCTTGATTAGGAGATAGAGCCATTTAGGGGCCTAAATCAGAGCCCAATTAATGGAGCTACAGTTTTCTTTCAGAGGAAGATTCTCAGATTACCTTTATCAGCAGCAATGCTACTCCAAGAAAACACGGTGAAAGTGAATCTTCAGGTGTTGCAGATTTGGGGGAACACCGTGAACATTATTACAGAGGAATTGGCTTAGATTTATCTCATTTTTTTTCTAGTAACTTAGTAATGGAAGAAAGATATCATGTCCACAAGTATCACTAACAATAGCTAATGAATATTATTCTCCCATTAAACAGCGATCATTAGCCATAGTTTGGTCATTATCTAAGTTCTCCAGTACTGGATTTTCCACCTTACAACTCTGACACAAGGAGGTACCCTTAAGTTTATTTGATATATAGCTTGCATATAATTTCTTCTGTGTTGGAAGATTGTTTCATCTCAGTTGTTTCTCTTTGTGCTTTAATTTATGCTAACTTTGTCAGTCACCTTTGGTCTTCCCCCCTTGCCAAATTCATAGATCATACATTTATTTGGAAATCCATTATTTTCTGTTGCAGGATCAAATTACCCAAAGCACGCCATATTAACTGGTACTAGGAAAATTACCTAAAAGAGTTTCTTTTTCTTGAGTTTAGTTTGTATTAAAGGGAACTCATCTCACTGTAATTTAAATGATATCTGATCAATACTTCTAGGTATTTTTACTATGTAAACCATATACTAACTGCAGCGGGGTTTTTTGTTGTTTGTTTGTTTCTTTGCTTTAAAAAAAAAGCTGTTAAGGGGCAGCTCAGTTGGTCTAGCATCCGACTTTGGCTCAGGTCATGATCTCATGGTTTGTGAGTTTAAGCCCTGCGTCGGGCTCTGGAGTCTGCTTTGGATTCTGTGTCTCACTCTCTCTCTGCCCATCTTCTACTCATACTCTCTCTTTCTCTCTGTCTCAAAAATAAATATTAAAAAAAAGCTGTTAAGAGTTTCTCACAATGTTTTATCTTTCTGCATTAGGAGATGTATTTTGCACATTGATGCATTTTCCATGTTGAGATATAAAATGCATTTGAGAATATTGCTATTGTGGATATATATGGTCACATTTCTCCCCCCCCCCACACCCCACTGTGTATCTGCCCACATATATAAATGATGGGAGATGTTTTTTAGCTTGTTTCATAATAGAAACATACATTTTTGATGACTGAGCATCCCAGAGTGAAGGGCAGAGAAGAGAGAGGACTTGGGCCATTGGCCACAAATTTTATCCTCCCACCCATTAAACAATGTTAATCTGTGTGACCAATGTGCTAATTATAAAAGATGCTATCTGTGATGGTCACTCAAGGAAATGGATTTGGATAAACCAATAAAGTTGACATGAGGACAACACACAGCCTGAAATTAGGCAGGGTATTATTAGTCATGGGTGCTAAAGACAAAGGAAGCTAATATATTCGTGGGGAAGAGGAAGAATGTACATAGCTAGTATACCATGCTGCTGGTTTCGGAGTTGAAACCCACTTTGTCTTAAGAAAGCATATCTTATCTGGCCTTGCGGTTGTTGAAAAATTGGGGAATTGATTGATTGCACTTCAAATTGATGGACTATGTGGAATGTATCAAATGAGCATTGATGCAAAACAGCTGTTTGTGTGTTCTAACGCTAGCATCAAGAAGGCCAAATAAAATTAAGATGCTCAGGCATAAAACAAAGACATCATTGTAATCATCAGCATGCTTTTTACACATTGTCCTAAGACCATTGTGTAATTGTCTGACCCTCTTGATAAATTCTTCTCTGCCACAGAGCCAGTTCTTTGGAAAAATTAAACATCCGTGATTTAATCTTGAAAGACTGAATGAGTTTTACAAATTAATAGCTGTGCAAGCCAGGCACTGGTGGTGGAAGAAGGGGTACTTCTTTCTCTCTGTCCTGTTCAGTAGATTCTCAGCACCCCCTTCTTTCATCCAGTGGTGTCACATCACCCATAACAGTGGTCCCCTGACACCATAGTTCGATTCTCAAGGATGTTAGACAAATTCTAAACTGTTTGTTGTTGTCATTGCTTATGTTTCTGCAATGTTTCTCTAACACCTATCAATAAATAAGCTAACTTATTTATACTAGGTCTCAGTGATTATTCTTCACAGCCAATTGAATATAAGCCCCTTTTAGGAACAGAGATTCTGGAATAAATTAGGACTAATTGGATTCTAAAAAGTCTTGGTCAGATCAACCTTGGTCAAACCAATCTAGTCAAATTTTCCTTGCTTTGAAGTTTGAATTCTTCATTAATTAGAATTAGGGTGGAAATTTAAACTGCACACCAGATGAATTTGTGTAAGTACCATATTCTGTAGCAAACAAAGCATATTTGAACCCTTTATCCTTAATTCAGTTCTCCACCTTCATGAGGTTCTGGTTGTTTAATGTTACAAGAAACTTCCAAAGATATTATTTACATAAGTAGATATACTAGCTCAAGACTAGCCAATAATATGTCCTTAATATTGTTATACCTATATGGTGACAGATGGTAACTAGACTTATGGGGATCATTTCATAATGTGTAAAAATATGGAATCACTACTATAGACAACTGAAACTAATATTGTTTGTCAATTATACTTTAATTTAAAAAAAGACTTCCGCAGGTTGCCTCTCAATCATCTACCATCATAAATAGGAATCTGAAACTCAAGTGATTCCTGCTGCTCACTGGATGTGCTTGAGATGGATAAATAAAGCCAACTTCTATAACCAGGAACCAAGAAATAGAGGGTCATTGTTTGGAGAATAGGAAAAAAGTTTTATCGGTTGAAAGCAGAGAAGTAGAGGGAAGAGAAGGTTGAACTGTGCAGCTTTATCTTCAAAGTTAAAGATTCAGAGTTCGGTTTCAAGAGAAAGTTGCATAGTTTTGTTCCACAACTTTGAATTAAGTGCAATGATGGGCAGGCCTATGGAGATTTCACCAGCAATTCCAAGGCTGTCACTGGGAAATATGGAATTGGGGAAATACTGGTAAGATGGTCTGACTTACTTCCAGAGTAGAGAAGTACCCTACAGGCGTAGAAAAAGCAATCCATCTACTTATATTTTTTAATCAAAATAAGTTAATACTATCTTTATGTTCTATACTCTGAGCTATGCAATACCATGGTTAGAGAGCATTTCTTTTCAAAACTCTTGTTTGTACCCTTACTAATTTAGCAGTTCAATTTCCTAAAATATATGTGTGTTCACCTTCTTTGCACCTATATCTGCCTCAGGCCATTTCATTGCTTTCAACTCCATCTGTTTCAATGTGAACTTAGCTACTATTTGTAACCCTAGTGTTTATTGCCTCATTAACACTACAAGGCTTCTTCCACAGCAATCCATAACTCCCTAGCAGCAATTAGTTTATCCTGCCCTAAGTGATTCCTCTGGCCCCCTTGGACTCTCCAGTGCGGTCTGAACCACCTTTGAAAAGGAAAGCCTGTACCTAGCCCAGCTGCTTTTAATTCTTTCACACAGGGTTCTTCCCCCTTGAGTGAGGGCTACAGTTCAGCTTAAAGGACCCAGATTCTTAGCAAACCATTTTTAAAGGACTAAGTAAAGACAGATTACTTTACAAGGTCTCATTACAGAGTTCAAAAAATGGTGGGGGTCGCAGGTATAACTCAGGGGAAGAGCATCTGACTGCAAAAAGTGGCAGAGGTAATAGGGTGTAAGACAAAATTGTAACATTTTCAGAGTCCTCACACCATCAGGAGTTCTGAAAAATACCTATATGCTCTCACATTTAATATTTGCAAAACCTACATTAGTCATTTATCCCATTTTGGAAAAGAGGAAATAGAGGCCCGAGCTTACGAGTTCTAAAAAAACAACAAAAAACCTAGGAACCTAACAGAGATCTGCCCTACTCTAAGACTGTTGCACTTTTAGGAGGTAAAAGAAAAGCATGGCATTAGAATGCTGAGTAAGAGCCAGATGACAAGTCAAGATGATGGAAAAGAGGGTGGAGCTGACTGATACTATGTTCATGTCGCGAGTAAGCCTCTGTAGTTCATCATTTGTGTGCTTGGCGCTTCAAGTTCAAAGATTATTAGAGGGCAAAGTTCTACAAACAAAACAGCCCTGTGATAGAACCCAAAGAGAACTATTTTCCAGGACTTTTTTGGACAGCCTCAGACTCAGAACAAACAACTCAGGACAGAAATTTAAACTTGACCACAGAGATTCCTTAGGAGACATGCTGGACTTTTTTTTTTTTTTTTTTTTATTTTAAAGGACCTTTCATCTCCTTCCCACTTCAGAAAAGACTTTAGGGCTCCACACAGGAGTGCTGGAAAGAATAAATCTGTCTAAATCTGCCCTATTAATTTTGTCATTAGTTCTAATGAAGCATCCCCATAAAAATGCTATTTTGTCTCTGCCTTTGATAATTATTAGAGATAACAATATTTGCGATGAAATATTTTAAACTAGAGTAAGTGACTATATTGCTATAAACATACAGTGAATATAATCTCACATACCAACTAAAAAGCTTGAAGAACCTGGGGACCCCTGGCTGGCTCAGTTGGATAACCGTCTGACTTTGGCTCAGGTCATGATCTTGAGGTTTGTGAGTTAGAGCCCGGCGTCGGGCTCTGTGCTGATAGCTTAGAGCCTGGAGCCTGCTTCAGATTCTCTGTCTCCCCCTCTCTCTGCCCTTTCCATGCTCATGCTTGGAAGAACCTGGAAAGGGAAAATGTTCTTCTGAGAACAGAGTACTCTGAATATGCTTTCCCCCTTAATTAATAATTATAACGGTAAAGTCTAACACTGATGGCTTTCTATAAGCAAGAGACTTTTTTAAATGCTTCAGGTGTTAACTCCATTTAGTCCTTATGATAACCCGATGTGATGAGTACTGTTACTATCCCTATTTAGCCTATAAGAAGTGAAATAACTTATCCAAACTTTGGGTTCAAAACCAAGAGGCAACTTAGCAACTACACTGTGCAAGGATATCATTATATTTCTGTGGATTCAGTTAAGTAAGTCTTCAGGCTCACAGAGATTATGTTATCTAATATTTGGGAAGATATCTAGGCCTTCTGACAGAAAATACATTTTAAACAAATTGTCAGAGCCCTAAAACTCCTTAGAAAAAAATGCCACATGATAGTCTACAGCAGGTCTGCTAACTTTTCTGTAAAGGGCCAGATAATAAACATTTTAAGCTTTGTGGGCTAGACAGTCTCTGTAGTTAAGTATTCAACTCTGCTGTTTTAGAAGGAAAGCAGCTATGGACAATATGTAGATCAGTGGGCATGTATGTGTTCCAACAAAACTTTATTTACAAAAGGAAGCAATGGGCCAAATTGAACACAACAGCTATACTTTGCCAGCTCCTGATGAAGAGCACTGATTTTCAACAGCTGATCAGGAGCATCACCTGGGGACTCACTAGAACTGCAGAGTTTGGGGCTCTTACCCCAGATGAACGGACTCAGAAATTCTGGGGGCTTCACCTCTTTGTTTTCATATGCCTTCCTGGTGATTCTGATTCATGCTATATTTTGAGAAATACTGTCTAGTAAAAGGGAGCTACTGTTCATTGAGTAGCTGCTTTGTGCCAGAAGCTTATAATACTTTTCTCATTGAATCCTTACAACAATCCTTTCAGTTATGTATTATTGGCTGTTTTACAGTAGGTGCAGCTAAAACTTCAAGAGGTTAAATGACTTGGCAAAAATTAACCAACTAAGTAGTTGAGCCAAGATTCAACCAATGATCATCTGAGTCCAAAATATGCTTTAGCTAATGTATCTCCAAAATAATCTTGGAGATCAATCTATTCCGACCTGCTGAATTTACAGTTGAAGGAACTAGGGGCTTAATAGATTAGAGATATGAACCCCTAACCTCTTTTCTTTGTGCCATGCTAGAATTGCAAAGTGAGTAGAAACCTCCATCAGGCTCTGAGACAGAATGTGATTACACCTCAACAGGTAATTCCATGCATTGCCCATTGCCCAAAGGTTCTATTCTTTCCAGAGGAAACTTAACAGGTTCCTGCTGTTAAGGCAGATACTGAGATTTTCTAGTCACTGCACTATCACTTGGGTCTATGAAAATGGTATTGACATTTCATCCAGCTTCTCCTCAATTCCTGGATGTAAAAACAGAGAGGTCATTTCAAATACATGTTAAAGATTCAGTGGAGAAGAAGTAGAAAATGTATTTGTTGAGCTTCTATGAGTGCTAGAAATTATTCTATCCACTTTGTGTATATTAGCTCATTTAATCCTTCAAGAACCAATGATGTATAAGAATTATTCCATTATATAGGTGTGAAAACTAAAAGGTAAAATAAATATAACTGAACTGACCACAGTCCTACAACTATCTGGACTCTGTGTAACTTCAAAGCTCTTTCTTCTCACCCATGCTGCCCACTGCCCAAATCCTGGATACCCTCTATTACTTAATGGCCTCAGTTGTTTGTTCATAATTTAGAGAGCTGTTTTGTGTTCTCTGACTAGAACTGTGATTTCTCAAAAAGCATTGTGTGGTTTTGGTTGAAAGACTTTGTGTTTAAATTTCAACTTTACTTCCAAAGGAGAATTTCTTTTTAACACAAGTAAAATCAACTCCAGAAATGTGAACAAAAGCAATGGAATAAGAATGAATTAGAAGGATGCTTATTAACACTCTTCAGAATTTGGTATTTTGAAACATAATAAAGATTGCTTTGTTATAACATCTTTCTTTTGCCCCAGTTTCAATGTTTTCTCATACATGACACTTAAAAGTCCCAGCCAGAGACCCATAAAGCAATATTTTCCCCCAAAGTAATGGTTTCCTGCACATAGAGTTCAAAACCCCGTCTCCTGGAAAACATTATAAAGAACTTCCACATTATTAGAATGTAACTCACACTCCTTAAAGATCAGTAACATTACTTAAACATGTCCCCATGTTTAAAACACCTCTTCCTACAGTTGCCTTGCCTTTCCATAGTTTATATCCTTCCCTGCCAAAAAATGCAAAAAGGAAAATGAAGTGTGAAGTTCCTGCCTACAAACCATGTATTTTAAACAAAATCCAACTAAAGATATTTTTACTGCCTTGTTTCACAATGAAATTTAAAAATGGAGAAAAAATGTGACCCCCCCCCTTTGCTGTAAGTTATTAATTTCCTAGGGCTGCCATAACAAAGTGCCAATAACTTTGTGGCTTTAAACAACAGTTCTGCAGCCTTAAAGTCCCAAATCAGGTTGTCCACAGGACTAGGGAAGAATCCTTCAGTGCCCCTTACTGGCTTCTAGTGGTTGCCAGTATTCCTTGACTTGTGGCTGCATCCCTCTGGTCCCTGCCTGCACCTGCACATGACCTTCTTCCCTGTGTATCTGTGTCTCTGTATCTGATAGCCATCTTCTTTCTCATAAACAGGCACCAGTCATTGGCTTTAGGGCCCCTTCTAATGTGCTTCATTGTAACCCAATTATATCTGCAAAGACCCCTTTCCAAAGAAGATCACATTCACAGATTCTGGAAATTAGGGCTTCAACATAACTTTTGGAGGGACACAAGACAGACAAGTACAGTTACTGAGTAAATAAATATACCTGTACGTTATTTCAGGCATATGTATAGGCTACAAGTATTTAACAATCTTTGCTTGTACAAGAACTAACGTGTTATTTTCTACTTGGTCTGTAGTCATATTTTGGTGAATAACTAAAGTATGTGTATTTGTTACTTCTGGTTAGCATTTATGAAGCTACTAGTTGGCATTTATTTACAGCATTCTTATTAATTTATCTCCTTAAAATTATTCCATAACAACAATTATAATAAAACCATATATTAAGATCTTATTGTGACCAATATATGTATAATACTATTTATTTTCTAATCTTTACAAGAATCCTATGAAGTCAGCACAATTATTACCTGCATTTTACAGATGAGAAAACTGAGGCCCAGAGGTGTTAAAGTAGCTTGTCCATTGCCACACAGCTAAATAGTGATTAATGAGACCAGGATTAAGATGTCAAAGTTGGTCAACATCTATTTTTTTTTTTTTTTTTGGTAAAAAACAAGGAATTCACTCCAATATGTCAGGAAAGCACCTGAGAGCAGTTTGGACTGAAGAAGATGGAATGCCAATATACTATCTTTCTTTAGAGTGTCCTATGTCAAAGTAACTAGAACAGGTGTCTTTTCCTGGCATTCATTCAAGAGCAAAGATTTGTCAAACACACTTTCCATGGGTTAGGCACTGAGTTAAGCACCAAGAATTTAAACAAAGTAAATAAAATACAGCCTGTCCTCTAATGGTCACCAATCTAGCTAATGGATACGAATTATTACGAATTATTTTGACTTATGCCATAACATTCAAAGCAAATTGTAACACTTTCTATTTGTCTTTACCCAACCAAGATTAGTTCAAATTCATATACATCCATATAGCACAAAGAATCTGAAATAGTGAGAAACAGGTCATAGTGGGGAAGCGGAGGAGAGAGAGGGGAGTAAAACCGATAAATTTGTAGCACCCAAATGTTCCCTCTGATGAGGCCCAGCATTTATCATGTTTAGAAGGGAAGAGAGAGGATGCAAATCGCTGTGGACCTTTGGCTCGAGGTTGCAGCCCCCTAAGCTGTTGATCATATGTGAGGAATGCCATAGACTGGATGCAAATGGGAAGTGGACCTGCACAGTTATGCAGAAATGGACATGGTATAATTTCTGCCCAACAGTGGCAGTCTTGAATGACTGCCAAGAGAATTTTACAGCCTAATCCCCAATCGCTCCTCATGCTACAACTGGTAAAACTGAAATGTCTAGTGGAATAATGATGGCTCAGAGCTGTACAAGAGTGTTTTTTGCTTTCATTCCTGCCTTAGCCCACAGGAATACCCAAATATACTCATCGTTATTGCTCATGTTCTTCCATTTGTGTCAGCACCTTTGTTTCATATTTGTGGTTGGTACATTGGAGGAGTTTCACTTCAGAACACATGTGTGTGGCACAGAGTTATATCTAGTCTACGGTAGCTGAATGGGAATACTCCTGCAGCATGGAAGAAAGAGAGAAATATCGTTTTATCGATAAGATTAAATAGATTCTCTTTCCACCTCAAAAAAATAAACCCTTCAAGTTTTTGATACGTGACTTGGGAAACAAACATTTTCTTTACTATAATGTTGGTTCTAGTTCTAAAATAACTCAAGGAAGAGTCCAAATCAATGTTATTTTTACTTCTTAAAGTTTAAAGATAACATAATAGGAAAGAATAGCTTGTGTATGCATAAATGGTGATCAACTTTAAGTGTAAGCATTAATGCATGAACTTTATCTCTACCAGCCTCTTTCATACTTCCTATGCAACGTGAACAAAACCAGAGTTGCCACCATTCATCCTAAACTTGCTCCTCATCCCAGATTTTCTGTGGCATTTAATGGAGCCATCACCACCTGGTCATTCAAGCAAGAAATAAAGTCATTTTCTACCTGGGAGGAGCTTTTGCTTCTGCGTAAGATTAAATAACTGGTATACGACTATCTTCCTGCCATAAATAACTATATGCTAAGTAGGATGTACAAAGCACCTGTCTGTAGGCATTAGACCACAGGCAGCAGAAAGGTAATTCTTGAGAGAAGGAAAGCTCACATGATGAGCCTCACTCTTGCTCTCTATCTGGGGACAATTTCTTGACCCTGGCACAGAAAGCTGGAATCCAGACCGTATAGGAGAACATTAGAGCTCCAGCCCAATCAGAGTAGAGACACTGAGTATCTCATCAGTATCCCAGCCCTTCAGCTAAAATATCAGTAAGGCCATACTTTATGAGTAAGAACCACACTCAAGAATAAAACCTAATCTAGATCCACTGTAACAAAACCCAAACTTCCAAACTCTCCCCCTACCCCCCAGAGATAAATATAGCCTAGTAACAGGAATGTGGGAAATACCTTGGACTTCCCACAGAACCAAGCTAGTAAAGTGTAAGACCACAGTTACCCAAGTTCGAGTTGATCAGCAGTTAGACTACTTATAGAACAAAAATCAACACTCTTCAGAATAAGGGAACCAAATCCAGTGTCTCTGCAAGGAATCATCTATGCAGTTTTATATACAAACAAAAATTACTAGACATGCAAAGAAACCTCATAGTCAAGAAAGAAGCAGTTAATATTAACCAGCTTTAAGAGTTCCTACATATTAGTTTTCGTACATAAAGGCTTTAAAGTAGCCCTTATAAATATGTTTAAAAGAACAGAAGAAAAATTTGTTCAAGTAAGTAAAGGAATGTATGATCTTGATGAGGAGACAAAGCATCTCATCAGAGCACAAAAACTTAAAGAAGAAATGGAAATTCTACAATGGAAAATTCTAACTAAAGTAAAAAATTCACCAGATGAGGTTAACAGCAAACTGTAGATGGCAGAAGAAAGACTCAATGAATCAGGATTTTGTAATCTGAAGAACAGAGAGAAAAATTGAAAAATTAACAGTGCCTCAGGGCTCATGGAATAATATCAAATAGTTTAACATACATATAACAGAATCCCCAAAAGTGAAGACACTGAATTTAGAGAATAAAATATATTTCAAAACATAATAATTATAATTTTCCTAAATTTGATTAAAAATATTGATTTATATCTGAGAAATTAGCAGTAATAAAGAAAAAACCCATTAAATTGGTGAAAAACAGAGAAAATTTGGAAAGTAGAAGAGGAAGAGGCATATTAATTACAAGAGAGTAATGATACAAATAATAGCTAACTTATCAGAAAACAATGGAATAATATCTTTGAATTGCTGAAAGAAAAAGAAACTATCAGTTCAATTTTTGAAGAATTCAAGAAATTATCTCCAAAAATTCTTACAATAAAGACTTGCATTACAAGACATGGTAAAGGATAGACTTCAAACTAAAGGGAAGTAATGCCATATGGCACTCAAATCTATAGTAAAGGATGGAGAGTGCTGGAAATGGCAAGTAAATAGGTAAATATAAAAGACACTTACCATTTAAATGGAAAATGACAGCATTGTAAAATGAGGTTGACAGCTCTGAAGGAGTAACAGATATGACAACAGAAAGGAAGGGCAGGTGAATGGAGTTATATTCTTGTTGATTATTACAATTGTGACATGGGCGTAGCAAGTAGGAAGTGTGAAGATTCTGGTATAAGGAGTAAAGTAGTAAAATATTGGACTATAAATAGCCTTTGATAAATTCAATATGCGTATTGTTAGTGCTAGAGCAACCACTTAAAATTAAAAACAAAGAGTTACATTAAAGAAGCCAATAGAGAAAATAAGAGGAAAACTAAAAATACATTTGATTAACCAAATAAAGGCAGGAAAGGAGAAACAGAGGAACAAGTACTTTGAAGAGACAAATGGAAAACAAATAGTATGATGATAGAGTCTCTATAGCTGTTTTTCTTTAAGTTTATTTATTTATTTTGAGAAAGAGCACAAGTGAGGGAAAGGGCAGAGCGAAAGGGAGAGAGAGAATCCCAAGTAGGCTCTGTACCGTCAGCACAGAGCCTGATGTGGGGCTCAAACTCACAAACTGTGAGATTATGACCTTAGCTGAAGTTGGACGCCTAACCTGAGCCAAGCAGGTGCCCCCATAGTAGTTTTATTTATAATGTTCCCAAGCTGGAAACAACCCAAATGTCCACCAATAAGGGAACGGATAAATAAATTATATATTTATATGATGAGATATACTCTGAAGCAGAAAGAAAAACTAACACACATGACAACATAGATGAGTCTCAAAAACAACTGAACAGGAAAAGTCATACAAGAGAATATGTATAATATGGTTCCATTTACATGAAGTTCTAGAAAAGGTAAAACTAATTTATAGTGGTAGAAATAGCATCAGTAGTCGTCTGGGGCAGGGGTGGGGGAGGCGACTGTTGGCATTTGGGAATGAGAGAACTTTCTAGGTTGAGTGAAACATGCCATGTCTTGTTTGGGGTGGCTTCACAGGTATATACATTTGTCACTCTCTTCTGCTTGGTAAGTGGCAAATTCAGGCATCTTGATCCTAGTACAGATCCTTTCTAGAATATCATACGGATCTCATAACCACTTGCTGTTGGTTTCCAGGTTTTTTCTTTATTTTTTTTCTTAGTAGATCTTGATTATTATCTCATCATCTTTCATCAAGAAGTAAACTTCTAGGAATTACACAGCGGTAGTTAGTACTAAAGAGTTACTAAAGTTTCCCTGTATTTCTGTATTTTCCCCAAGTAAAATTCCATGTGTTAGAATCATCTGGCTTATTTCTTTGCGAGGGAAATACTGGACTGGTTTTTTAAAGTGAGGCTTCCTTCCTGGGAAAATAACTTTTTCTTTAAATAATGTAGGGAACTGGGGAAATTTATAACTTTTTAAAAATATGATTTCAAAGTTTCAGTACCTTATCTTTAATGCAGTTGCTTTGGCTATTCTTAAACAAACATTTGAAGATTCCTAGGAAATGCAACATACATATTTAAAAGGTGATTTTATGACATCATTTTTCTCCTAACCATATTGGGCTGATGATTTTGTATTTGATTGGAAAAATCTCCCAGTTTATCCAAGTTTAGTTAATAATGTCCAGGCATTTGAAATTAATCTATTTTCTTATCATTCACTTAGTAGACGTTAATATTTACCTTAAAATTCACACACACGGATTCACACTTGTATGGCTAAATGATATTTAATAATAACGTTGTGACAATTTTATTGTTTGGAAAACTTTTTACTTAAAAGTCACATATTGAGCTATATTTGGAAAATGTTAAAATTTAATATGAAAAATAAAACCAATTGTGAAATATCTTTTTTTGACCATTAAATCTTCATTGTAAAAAACATAAAAATATTATCATTATATGTAAAAACATAAAACTATTCCCTTTGTCCCATTTAGCAATTGTTTCTCTTTGTTTCAACTTTATTTGTTATTATTTATTGCCATCCCTACATTCTTTTTTTGTCCATTGTGTCTTTATACACCTTAATACTTTGAATCTTTCTTAATTAATTTTAGTCCAGTTTCTGGAAAATCCCATATAATTAATTTTTTTCTTAAATAGTTTATTGTCAAGTTGGTTTCCCAAGTGAAATATTTCTTAAGAGGATAGATTAGGAAAAGGATTTATTGAGGAACAGCTAGAGTGAGATACTGAGAAGAGAACAGGTGAATAATCTCTTAAATGCAGTTGAATATTAAAAAATCCATGAGAGAGGATAATAGGAAGCATAGAGAAAATAAGACATGTGGCAGAGGATGGAAGGCCCTAAGGCCATCACATTTAAGTTCTTCCTTGTAAATTCTGAAAAGACTGTCATGAGAACACCCATCATACTGAAGGAAGGAATCAGATTTGACATAAGGAAGAATCACAATTCTGCTTCCTTGAGATAAATTCTGAGCACAAGATGTTATTTCCTTCAAAGTCTAGTGCTGTTTTCATCTCCTCCAATGACCCTGTCCTTTGGCGAGCTTTCCATCTTTTTAAACTCCGTAGGACCATACTTTCTGCAGCACTCATATAACATGGAATGTGCTGGTTTTTACTATATTCGTGATAATCTTAACAACATTTGGAAGGTAGCAGTTGTGCCTTTGTACATTTGTATCTCTAAATCCTTGGACAGCGTTGACCCAAAGTAAGCCCTCCTCAGTGATTCTGAGATATTTCCAGGAGACTTTAACATGCCCTTCTAGCATCTTTCCACCCAACAAGCACTTAATATTTTACCATTAAAACATAATTGCCCATCTACTTGGTATAATTCTCCTCTAGACTATAAGATTCTCGAGAGAGACTATGTTTTATTCACCTCCTTACTCTCAATATCTCGTACATAAGAATAATCTAAAAAAATTGTTGTTGGATGAAAGTATGAATGAAGGAACTTCACCAGGGAGAGTGAATTTTAGTTCTTTACCCCTAGTTTGTTAAAAACTATTGAGCAGGGACACCTGGGTGGCTTAGTCGGTTAAGCGTCCGACTTTCGCTTGAGTCACGATCTCACGGTTCGTGGGTTCGAGCCCCGCATCGGGCTCTGTGCTGACTGCCAGCTCAGAGCCTGGAGCTTATTTCAGCGTCTGTGTCTCTCCCTCTCTCTCTGGCCCTCCCCTGCTCACACTGTCTCTCTCTCTCTCGCTCTCTCTCTCTCCCCTAAAAATAAATAAAAAATTTTTAAAAAAACCCTATTGAGCAAATGATTTAACATCTGTGTGTCACATGCACACACACACACACACACGATTGGGTCTGATAGTAATAATCAAAGGCCCCTTCCAGCTCTAAACTTCTGTGATTTGGTGATGATGGTGATAGCTTAAAATAGAAAGATACTTTGGTTCAAAAACTGAATCAATGAGCTAGATGATACCAGCTTTTAGCAATTGGTTTTTTTCCTGCCTCCAAACTTCTCATCACCTGGAACTCTAAGGACCCTACACAAGTCACAATGCTGAAGATTTGGAGGATGTCATTATACCAGAAATAGCTCCTCATCAGGAAAAGACTGGAGACCCTAGACCCTGGAGAATAGCTGTGAAAAGGTAATTTACACCAATAGCTCAACAAGTGAAATAATCTATATTGACTTTGAACCAAAGGCTAATTTTCTAACTGTCTTCTTCCCTTGCTTGTTCAGGAGGAACATCAGTTGATTTAATGAGTTCTCTAAATTGATGGGTACAGAAACTTTGCATATCCTGCATACATTGTTGAGTACTATGCATCCACGTTGTTATAGGCCCTTTTTAAAAATTTTGTTTTAATGTTTATTCGTTTTCGAGAGAGAGACAGAGAAACAGAGCATGAGTTGGGGATGGCCAGAGAGAGAGGGAGGCACAGAATCCAAAGCAGGCTCCAGGCTCTGAGATGTCAGCAGAGAGCCAGACATAGGGCTCAAACCCACAAACTGTGAGTTCATGACATGAGCCAAAGTCGGACACTTAACCAACTGATCCACCCAGGCACCCCATAAACTCTTTATGTATTATAACTCATTTGACAGTAAGGAAACCAAGGCAAAGATAGCTGAGGTTACATAGCTAATAAATGATTGAGGTGGGGTTCAAATCATCACTGTCTGACACTGAAAGGATATTAGAATGGTGCAGTTTTTTATAGAAATCTCACTTTCTCAGAGGTGGGGATGCCAGGGATAATGACAAAAATGATTAATTTAGGCTTTGAGACAAAAACGACTTATTGCCTTCATTTCCAAATAGCTTTGCCTATGTGTAGACTATAGAGATGATTCCCAGACTGTTCGTATTTGTTTGGAAAGTCAGTTACCATTCCTCGGAGACCAGTAATGAGATTGCATTAACTGGCGATCTGAACTTCATCCAGGTCTAGTGGGTTCTGGGAGCAGACCTTGCCTGACAGAATGCAGCTGTGCTGTCAGTCAGCATGTTGAGGCAGGTGGGCCTCGTTATGAGTTACAGAACGAAATAAAGGACTCAGAAGCAAAGGTTGCTCTTTCCTTCCAGCCAGAAGATGAGATATTTATCAAGTGGCTCTTTGGAGACATTTTACTCTGTTACTTTCCATTTCCCTGGGAATTTGTAAACCGCGTGATTTGGGACAGAGAACAAGCATAATGCTGGTTTATTTCTTATTCATATTTCCTTTATTCATTATGTTCCCATATTCATAATTAAAAACTGTAAATAAAACTGTAACACACACGGAGTCTTCTTTTGACACAGGGGGAGCCATCTCCCAAAGAGCTAGCAAGTTCTCTTACTCATCTTACTGGAACCAAACTGTTTTGGCCAGTATGTCTGAGTCTTTCAGCAAGCATTATTTATAAGAGAATCACAGTTATTATTTTGGCTTGTATTCCAAAAATATTTGTAGCAGTTTTTGAGTGGGATATGCCTAGCCCTTGATTTAGAAGACTGAAAAAGCCTCATGTATTTCTTCTTTTTCAGTCAGTCCTGGAAACTTCATGTCTTCAACAAGTTAAGATCTTTCAGGGTTTTCATAGCAGCACTTTTAACAATAGCTAAATCATGGAGAGAGCCTAAATGTCCATCAACTGATGAATGGATCAAGAAGATGTGGTTTATCTATACAATGGAATACTACATGGCAATGAGAAAGAATGAAATCTGGCCATTTGTAGCAATGTGGATGGAACTCGAGGGTGTTATGCTAAGTGAAATAAGTCAGGCAGAGAAGGACAGATACCATATGTTTTCACTCACATGTGGAACAGAAGAAACTTAACAGAGGACCATGGGGGAGGAACAGGGGAAAAAATAGTAAGGAGAGGGAGGGAGGCAAACCATAAGAGACTCTTAAATACTGAGAACAAACTAAGGGTTGATGGGGGAGAGGGGAAGGGGGGTGATGGGCATGGAGGAGGGCGCTTGTGGGGATGAGCACTGGGTGTTATATGGAAACCAACTTGACAATCGACCATAAAAGGAAAAAAAAAAAAGATCTCCCAGGGTTTTGTTAATTCACATTGTTTTCTGATGAAACAGTAGGTTTTTCTAGTCATTAAAAAGTATATTCTTAACATGAAAACCAAATCCTTACCAGGGACTGAATCCCTCCTGTGATATCCAGGCAAGATGTTGTCCTGCTTCTGACAATAGCCCTAGCATCTGGGAACTCACTTTCAACAATAGGATTCCCCGCCCCCTCTTCCTCCCCCCAGTTTGGAGGCAACTCTGATTTTTAGAACATCCTTACACTGAGCTGAAGTTGTATCCCAATAAAATTTCACCTTCATGGGTATACATTTTTTGCTCTTCTCTGTGGGCTTCTCTTGCTCTTCCCAGCGCATAAATTTTGGTGTTTCTCAGAAATCAGTATGCTTTTCTTACTTCACACATTGTCGTTGGACAATCTATGGTTTTCGGGTTCACCTAAACAGTGATAAGTCTTATCTCAAGCGCAGATTGTGTGTTGAGTTCCAGGTTACTATATTTAGCCACCAATGAGGCATACCCACGTAGCTGCCTCACAGGTACCTCATGTTCAATTTATCTAAAACTGACTTTACCATTCCTTCGACTCCTGAGCTTGGTGACTAATGCTACCATCAACCTAGTCTCCTAAGTAACAAACCAGTAAATCATCTTGGATTTCTCCCACTCATCAGTCATCCAGCCCTTTTGCTATTGCCTTGTTAGAATCTCATGTATATCTCTTCCTCCTCGACTCTACTACCAAAGGTCTTCATTGTTGCTTGACTGATA
The DNA here is from genome assembly GCF_008692635.1 of Crocuta crocuta. Classification (NCBI taxonomy): domain Eukaryota; kingdom Metazoa; phylum Chordata; class Mammalia; order Carnivora; family Hyaenidae; genus Crocuta; species Crocuta crocuta. The sequence continues at coordinate 9,085,676 of NW_027531143.1, read as the reverse complement.
ATGATAAGAGCTTCTGTATTGTCACCCTGCTTCAGGCTTTCCTCCCTTTTCATTGCTCTTCTCCAGAGTAACCGCCTAAATTTAAATCTATTGATACCGTCTGTTGAAAATTCATAAATAATTTCATCTTGAGAGAGAATTATCCTAAATGCATTTGATGGCATTAAGATCCTGTGGACACACCCACTAGGATGGCTATTTATAACATATAAAGAACTAAAACTCAACAAATAACCCAGTTTTTAAAATGGGTAAAGACTTGAATAGATATTTCTCCAAAGAAGATATGCAAATACCAAATAAACACACAAAAAGATGACCAACATCATTAATTATTAAGGAAATGAAAAACCACAGTAAGGTACCATTTCACATTCATTAAGATGGCTACTATTGCAAAAATAAAGAAACAGAAAATATGTTTTGGCAGGGATGTGGAGAAACTGGGACTCCTGTGTACTCCTGGTGGAAATATAAAATAGTATCACTACTGTGGAAAACAATATGGAGTTTCCTCCAAAAATTAAAAATGGAATTATCATATGATCCAGCAATCCCACTTCTAGGTATGTGCCCAAAATAATTGAAATTATGCTCATGTTTATACTGACATTTTTCACAAGTCAAAAGGTGGAAGCAACCCAAGTGTCCCTCAGTGAATGAATGGAATGAATGGATAAACAAATGTGACATGCATGTATGTATGTGTGTATATATATATGTATGTATGTATATATATATATATATATGTAAGTTAGCCTTAAAAATTTNTGAATGGATAAACAAATGTGACATGCATGTATGTATGTGTGTATATATATATGTATGTATGTATATATATATATATATGTAAGTTAGCCTTAAAAATTCTGACCTTAAAGCCACTATACACTTAAACATGGTTAAAATGGTCAATATTATGGGTGACTTGGTTAAGTGTCCTGTCCGACTTTGGCTCAGGTCATGATCTCACAGTTTGTGGGTTTGAGCCCTGTATCAGGCTCTGTGCTGACATTCAGAGCCTGGAGCCTGCTTCAGATTCTGTGTCTTCCCTTCTCTGTCTCTGCCCCTCCCCTGCTTGAACATTCTCTCCTCTCTCTCTCTCTCTCAAAAATAAACATTAAAAAAATTAAGATGGTCCATTTTATGCATATTTCACCACAATTTTTAAAAATCCTATAGAGCCAGATTCCTAGTTATCTGTCCGTGTATACCAGTATTTGCATCCACAACCCTGAACCAGTTGTAGCTCCTCACATATACTAGGGCTTTCGTGAATCCGTGCTTTCCTGTTTGCAGCCTGGTCATTTCTAACTCGTAGTCACTGCTCAAATCTAGGGTAACTAACCATCACATTTTGCCAGGGACTAAGGGGTTTCCTAAGATTTCAGTGCTCAAAGTAGGAAAGTCTGAGACAAATTGGGAAAAGTTGGTCACCCCACTCAAATCCCAGTGATAAATGGTTTCCATATTGTTCAGCATCCTTAAATGTCTTCAATGTCCTCATTTAAGAACTTGAAAACTTCAGCGTGGGAAGAGCTAACATCAGAACTCTATGCGGTTCTGGAAGATATATATGCCAATTCATATCTATTTATTAATTAGCATCCTTGAGTACTTATATATTCTTTGGCTTGTTATCATCTAAAACATATTTCTCCTTTTTCTCCATAAAAGTATCATAAAAATCCAGTCAAATGTCTTGCCAAGATTCAGATACACTGTATTGATGTGCATGCCTTTGATCTACCAGTTTTGCTAATCTATCCAAAAAAGCAATGAGATTAGTCTGTCAGATCTTATTGTTTGTGAATTCATACTGGCTTCACATGGTCACAGCTTGTGTGTGTGCAATGCACGTACACACATACGTCTGAGCAGTTTTTTTCAGTTAACTCCTGTGGAACCTTATCTAGGATCAACAGTGATTCCCTTATAAAGAAATATATATCCTACCCTGTACACACATAGCCACAGATTTCCTAGGTTTTCAGAAATATTGAAGCCAATAATGGGAACAAAGGATTTTCTTCTCCTGATTATACCAGGTTCAGTAGCCAGTATTAAGCTGTCTATATTAGTGAAATGTATGTTTCAGAGCACTGACATGGGCTCTGGCCTGCTGATACCTGGTGAACAAACTAGCTAAGAGTCTAAAGCAAACACTCTAGGGTTCAGAGGGATGTTTATTTCACATGTAAACTAGCTGTGTGAATACACACTCATTTATAGGGATATAAATATAGGTCTTGAGTAGTGGCAAGTCATCAACATTAAAACCAGGAATGTTACCATTTGGAGAGGTTTGGAGGCAGAAGCATCCCGTTTTGAATTGATAGCTAAAATAATTTCAGCATTTGTTTTCATTTGTTTCCAAGTGAAAACAGGGGTGTTTCTGGTCATGCTGGGCTTATACCATGCAGCTAGGAAAGAAAACCTTTTCTCTCTGTGAGAGGATACTTACTGTCTGCAATGAAATCTTCATACGAGTTGCAAATACGAAGTAAAATGTCAACCAATCAACCAACATGAAAATCATTAACAATGGTAAAAATGATATTATCAACGTTATTATTGTTATCATCAGAAATAGTGTTACCTCTTTTATTATTATTATTATTTTCATTATCATCAGAAAGCCCTGTATTCCTAATGTGACTCTGCTACTCATTAGCTCTGTGACTTCAGTTTTGTCTTCAAGTCTGTTTTATGATTTGTAAAGTTGAGATACAAAGTTGAGAAACAATACTAGGACTGCAGAACTTAGAGGCTGGTTGGGAGGCCATAACATTTATTGAGCATGTGCTATGTGTCAGAGACTGTTTGGCACCTTACATGGATTATTTGATTTAATCTTCACAGCATACTCATGAACATGATTAGTAGTATTACCCTTACTTTACAAACAGGGAAACTGAAGAGGAGAGAAATTAAATAATCTACCTTAGCTCCCATGGCTTTTAAGTGGCAAAGGTAGGATTTGATCCCATAGCCGGGTTAAGTCTACACTACCATATTGCCTACAAATGTACATAGACTTATTCCAGCTGTAAGCTATAGACCTGTCTATAGAAATGTAGGTGCATAAAAAGAGCATTGATATTCTCATCCACAGTAAGAGGGGAATTTTATACATTCCTGTGGATTTCCTTAAACACCTATATGATTTCACTGATTTCTTAAGCCAAAAGTAACAGGGCCAGCAGAATCTTTTAAAAGTATCACATAACAAAGGTGATGTTTATATAATATTAAAACCATCACCCATTATTTACATAAATGTGCTTAATATCACAGCGCATTTAAAAGCAGCATTCTACACAAAGCAGATATTCATTCATGACATTCAAAAGCTACTTAACTTTCATATAATGGAAACAATCCTTTATGCAATCTGGTCCATGAGTTTAAAAATCCTTCCTTTCATATTCCTTCTTTTATAAAATGCTGATCCAGGGGAAAAAAAAATCATCTTAGCTAATGTAGTCCAACACTATTTCTCTTGCGTTTTATTTAAACCAAATATTTTTAGGAAGAATATCCATCTCCCCTAGAATTAGTCTGGTTACCCTTGAAGGCACATTCTAATTCTTTCCATTTCTTATATTTTCTAAATATTTTTTTATCCACATTTAGTATTTCTTTAACCAAAGTAATGCCCCATACTTTTGGGCTGGCAATAATGGAATTCTAAATACTTTCCCCTTGAATATATATTCCAAAATACATTGTTCTTGTCCTAGGCTACAGCTATTTTGTTAAAACACACATTGGGTATAGTGGCTATAAAAGTGGGTAATGAAAAAAAAAAACTAAATGCTTCCTCTGAGAAGAAAATGATCAGTGATTATCATGGGCAGATACTATCTTAAATCCCTAATTGTGAGACAGTCTGAACAGCAAAGTGGTTTTGCATTTCTTTAAGTTTTATTCGATAGTAACAAAACTATTAATTTAAAGAACCGTTAGAACTGTTATAGAGCTCTTAAACATGACTAAAATTTCCTTGGAGGAAAGAAATGATTTCTCCATTATCCAAATAAAACCTTCTAGTCAATTTACTTCCTAAATTGAAATGTAGAAATATAAGCTAAATAATAATAACTTAAAGAGAAAGAAATTGGTTCTTGAGTCTTGTTTTTCTCTCTCTGTGTCTCTCTCTGTCTCTCAACAGGTGCACAGGGAAAGAATTTTGATTTAATATTTGTGTACAAACACTAAACAAAATAGAAGGAAAATTACATGATTAGTTCATATGGTTAGTATAAGCTCTAGTGTTTGCTCCAATAAAATGGGAGGCATGTACTATATCATAGCAGATGTTAAAACCTAAGAATTTTGTCAGAAAAAATAATTTTGGAAGGTGTAATTCAAAGGGCAAATTTATAAAACTTCATCTTGGAATTCTTGCCAATCTGAAATCTTTGAGACGTTGGTATAAATAAAAGTGTGACTGTATTGGAAATCTTATTTTACAGTACAAGAGGTCACAAGTAATCATTTGGATTCATTTTCTCTATTGGATGAGGGCCAATGGAGTCAAGAGTGGTTATATTGAGTCCTGGTATTAATTGTACACTCTTCTTTTTTTAGGGGTGGGGAGCTGCTGGGAAACAACTGTGGCATACAGATAAGGTTAAGCACAGAGAGATTAAAAATGGGAGAGCTCTTTCCAGCCAAAGATCTAGGTGAGTCTGATACATATAGCCATGGACAGACTGGATAAATGTAGAAATGTTTGAAGCTAAAAACCAAAGGATTTATTTTTAGTGGGGAAAGAAATATTATAACCCCAAGCATAATCTTTCACAAAAGCCATTTAGTATAAATAGTAATTCTTCATATAATTTAAAACAAAATTGTTTCAACCTAAACCTTCTTATAAAATATTTTCTAAAATGTTAGAAGATTTGACTGGGGTGACAGTGGGAATAGATGGAGGGGAGTGAAGTACACAGAGGCCTAAAGGTACTAATATTGTGACATTTCCATAAGGTACTGTATTTCATTCTTGTCTAAATTTTATATTCAAATATGATGTATTATTTCAATGGCATATTTCGTTTTCTTTTTTCTGTTTTTAAGTAGGCTCTATGCCCAACGTGGGGCTCGAACTCACAACCCTGAGATCAAGAGTCACAGGCTTTACTGACTGAGCCAGCCAGGTACCCCCCCCCCATAATGTATTTATTGATAAAGTTTTTTTTTTTTTTAATATTAGGAGATGGTGTTTAGTAGGCTATTATGATTCTATGTGCCACAATTACCTGTTAACATAGCTTCAAACTATTATTTAAAAACTATTTTGTGTATATCTAGAACAATATCATACTAATTATAAAAGATGTTACACTAAACTTTTTTTTCAACAACTTTTACACTAGAATTTTGTACTGTGAAAACTGAAAGGAATTGCCAGAGGGGAGTCAGGAAAAGTAAATTTGAGTAGAATTCCTTTCACTCCTGAAATACCTATTATTCCCATAAAATAGCTCCATTATAACAGTTCTGTAAAAGGAATTTGGGTGGAGATACACTAAAAAGTTTAGAAAAATATATATCTTTATAGAGAATAGAGACAGTGCCTCCTGTCTCCACCGTGCCTACTATATCTGGTGTCAGGAGCACATTGTTTATAGAAAGTGATTTTTAATGGGAAGAGAGAGTCAGGGGAGAAATCTTTAAGGTTTCAAAGGCACACTCCAAAGTACTAGTTTTAATTTAACTTTAAATATACATTTGAAAATTAATAGGATCTCTAGTGGTACTGTCGCTTTTGGAATTCATTTTGAAGGGGTTTGAAATGGAAATGCTGACACAGGGCACCTGGTGGCACAGTCGAGTAAGCATCTGACTCTTGATTTGGGCTCAGGTCATGATCTTGTGGTTTGGGAGTTTGAGCCCCACATCGGACTCTGTGCTGACAGTGCGGAACCTGCTTGGGATTCTCTCTCTCCCTCTCTCTCTCTGCCCCTCCCCAGCTTGCACTGTCTCTTTCAAAATAAATAAATGAACATTAAAATATATTAAAAAATGGAAATGCTAACAATCATGAACTTCAGTGGTATGAATGGTGTCACTTTGCTTCATAGGCATGATGCCCATTGTAACAAATATCCCTGTAGCTATATTTTAATTTTGTGCTAACTTTATACACACACACACAGACACACACACACACATGCCTGTTTGAATGGCAGACCAAAATAAAATATCAGGGGGACAATCTACTGTGCATATGTCCCTTTCATTTCATCTTGTCTGATATTTGGACTCAGATTATCCTAGTCCATTGGTCAAGAGCTTAAAACTGATTAAATTTCCTTGCCGGAGAAAAGTGAATTGTCTTCAAATAAATTGTTAACTTCCATTTAGTTAACTTCACAAATGAATGATACAGAATCTGTGCTAACTGGCTAGAACAGAAAGACATTTCACAGGAGTGAGAAACAGGCAGCTGGGATATCAGAGATAAGTAATTAATAGACAGTGTGTTTATCTTAATTCTTGGAACTTTCAGGTTTTATTTGAACAGGTATACTCGGCTATAGTATGTGTGAAATAAGCGAACTGATCCTGCTTAAAGGGAATGTAGTTGGGTCAGATTGGAATGGTGGATTCTGTATTATCAAATGTATCAAGACTGTCTGTGTTTCTGTCTGGTTTTCAGGTCTAGTCTCAATAAACATGCTACACTTCCCACTAAAAGTCAGAATAAAACACCCTTCCAGTACCACATAGCCCAGAGCATTTCAAAGAACATGGGCATCCACATGGAAGAGGAACACATTATGTAGAGCTCACCAGCTCCTGGACCAGCAAACTAACAAAGGAACATCATTTTAGATGTACATTTGAATTAACTCATGAGACTGAAAATAAAGGAACAGAAGAAAGGAAGAAAGATCCTGGCATAAACAGACTTGGGAAGGAAATAGCGACAGCGAAGATCAAAAAAGTTTGAGTAATAAGAGAAATTCACATGGGATCAGACCTATAAAAATGTCCTCAACATCCAAGCTAAGAATTTTCATCAATTTCTGCAGTGAAGAGGTACTCAATATTTTATCATTTGCAATACATTGTATATAAACATGCCTTCATTAGCTATTTGACAAATGTATATAGTTCTCTTACTGACGTGAATAAGGCCTTTCTATGAATCTTTTTGTCATCCTCTCAAAGCCTCCAGTTAAAGAATCCTTCCAACTACTGGCCTGGGGCCCCCACCTAATTATTGTAGCCAGAATAAGTGTCCCTTATTACTTTAACAAATTCTGTGTCTCTCACGTAGGCACATCATGCACTAAACACAAAATGAAATCTTAATTTCCAGGGCCCATATTTTAAAATGAGTAAACTACGGGGCACCTGGGTGGCTCAGTCAGTTAAGCATCCAACTTCAGCTCAGGTCATGATCTCACAGTTGTGAATTCAAGCCCCGCGACACGCTCTGTGTTTACAGTGTGGAGGCTGGAGCCTGCTTTGGATTCTGTGTCTCCCTCTCTCTCTACCTCTCTCTCTCTCTGTGTCTCTCAAAAATAAATAAACGTTAATTTTTTTTTTAAATGAGTAAAGTTCAAACACACATCTCTCAAATGTCAATGAAGGCAGTCCATGATCTTTCCATCCTCATCTCTATATTATAGCCATTCCAACCACAGGTCACTAATAATGGTGCTAGAACCTGTTATACCTTCATGCTATTGTCTATGCCACCACCTCCACCCAGACTGGCTTGAATTTTCTTGTCTACTTGGCAAACACCTACTCATTTTTATTTTTTAATGTTTATTTATTTTTGAGAGAACACTAACAGGGGAGGGACAGATAGAGGGGGACAGAGGATCTAAAGGGGGCTCTGCACTGACAGGCTGACAGCAGTGAACCCGATGTGGGGCTTAGACTCACAAACTGTGAGATCATGACCTGAGCCGAAGTCAGACACTCAACGGACTGAACCACCCAGGTGCCCCATAACACCTATTCATTTTTAAAGACCCAAGCTTCAAGTGTTTCCACTCACTCAATAGGATTGAGTATTATCACCTGTGTGTTCCAATCGCCCCATATCACTAGTTGGTTATTTCTACTTCTTATTATCATCTACACCAGTTGGGTTTTCTTACTAGATTCTGTCCCTAGGAGGTTATAAGCTCCCTAAAAGTAGTAATTATGCCACATCTCTTCATAACCCCAGGTCTTATGACATTGCCTGCTGTATAGTAGGCATGACACTCTTTATTTAGTTATTTATTCATTCAGTAAATATTCAAGCATGGAATTTTGATTAAGTCACAGTAATTCTTCCCAGGTACATATGAAGGAGAGTACTTACTCATTAAGAGATCTCACAGGCAGTCAATAAGCATTGTGTTTAATAACTAAGTCAAGAATGGGTTGACATATTAAGATATGATCACTAGTCTATTTGTATCACAATTACTTATAGTACTTTTAACAATTACTTGTTTAAAACGCAGATTCTTGTGTCCCACCTCAGACATGCTCAATGAGAATCTCTAAGCAATAAGACTCAGGAATCCATAATTGTAAAAAGTAACTCATGTGCAGTATTCTTACAATAAATTAAGCTGGAGAAAAGAAAATGTTAAGAAAATCCTAGGAAGACAAAATACATTTACAGTGCTGTATTTTATTGAAGAGGCCCCACACAGTTCAAACCCATGTTCTTCAAAGTCAATTGTAGTTAAATTGCCTAACATCACAAAACTGGTGATTAAGATATAAACCCATGCAAACTGACTCTGGATAAAGTTGATGCTGTCAATAATACCCCCCTTCCTTCCATTTTCCCTTCCTCCCTCCCTTATTTCCTTGTTTCCTTCCTTACTCTAACCCCTTGAGTTGTTCAAGATTCAACTGTAATCTTTTTCTGCCTTAATTTCCTCTTCTGTCCAATGAAGATAATAAAGTGTCTACTTAATAGGATTCATTAAGAGAATTAAATGAGTTAATATATTAAAAATACTTAAAACAATACTCACACATAGTAAATATTATGAAGTATGTACTATATTATTATTTTTTGCACTCCCATACTATTATTTAATAATGCTGCATACTTTTGGTTCTCTGCTTTTTAATTCTGCATTGTTCCCCCCCATTTTCTATAACCTAAGTTTATATCTTTGATTCTCTGTTCTCCATTTTGATACTCACTTCTTTGAATATAGACTCCACTGTTAAAGTCTCAAATACCACTTGCAGATAATGAGGAAATCTAAAACTCTACCTCTAGCCTCTCTCCTGAACTCTAGCTTTCAACTCCAACAGATCTTTGGATTGTTCCAATAGAATTTCCTACCAAGATCTCAAGATATATATGTCTCAAACTGAATTAGTTGTCTTCTCTTTGACCATTAGTCAATGGAATAATTTTGGGGGCATTCAGACATTTTTTTTCCCTTCCCAATGTAACCAGTTATCAGGCCTTCCTAATTTCTTTTAAAAAATGATTTTCCAATTTCACTTTTCTATATTTCTCCCACAGTTCAAAATACTAGCACCTTTCAACACTTACATTTAACTTATCTTCCAACCTTCTCTCTTTTCAATCTTGGCATCTGGTACTGATCAGTCTTCTTAAAATGGGAATTTGGAACATAATCATTTATCAGTTTGAAATTCTTAATTAGTTTTCTATTGCCCATAGATCAAATCTTAAATGGCAGAATATAAACTCCATGAAGGGAACAATTTTCATGCATTTTGTTCACCAATGTAACTCAGTGCCTAGAAGAATTCCTGGCACATAGTAGGTATATTCAATGATGGAATGAACCCTTATCCTGGCATTCAGAGACTTCCATATTTTGCTCTCCATCTCCCTTCTCATGGACAAATCTTTTTTTTTTTTTAATTTTTAATGTTTACTTATTTTTGAGGAGGTATGAGCAAAGGAGTGGCAGAGAGAGGGGGAGACACAGAATCTGAAGCAGGCTCCAGGCTCTGAGCTGTCAGCACAGAGCCCATCATGGGGCTTGAACCCATGAACTGTGAGATCATGACCTGAGCTGAAGTTGGACACTTAACCAACTGAGCCACCCAGGCACCCCGTGACTCACAAACTTCTAATCCAAACTGATGAATCTGTTTCTTTTTCTGGGAATATAATTCAGACATCCTCCTTTTGCCCATTTTTGTGAGTCCCCTTTTCTCCATTTCCAAGCACATTATGTTTCTTTGCTCAACCTATAAAAATTCTTTTCACTTTCCAAGGCCCAGCTATGTCCCAGGGTCTCTAGTTAATCTGTCTTGGTAAATTTGATCTATGTGAATCTCCACCATCCTAAAAATCTATAGCATTTAAGCTTTACATTGTTTATTTTTTACTAGGCAAATGCCTCTGCTCCCACAAACAAATGTACTCTATTTGAGGCTATGTGTACCCTTTGGCAACTTGATATTACCTCTAGCAACTATTCTCTTCCTGTAGTCAAAGAACCTGAGATACATTTTAATTATAACTCCATGTCACACAGCATTTAAATACCACCCTCAACATTATGAATAGAAAAAAATGTTTTTAATCCCTAATGATTGATGGGAAAATGGAGAGATTAGGTGAGTTACTGCTTAATTCCTGTCTATTCTTTCCACCAAACCAAATTACCGTTCTTTAGTTGACTAGTAATCCAAAAACAGCAAAAATGTAGTTTATGGCTATTTAAGAATGGCGATCATCCCTCAGCCCTGGATTTCTAGAAGGATTCCAGAAAGCTGTAGCTAGAAATCAAGGGGTGGAGTGATTTTACAGTGATTAGACCAGGTAGGCTGCACCTTAACTAAGTGATCAAAGTTAACATTATTAGTAATAAGATATATCAACATTATTTATACCCAATATGATGCCCTAAGAGACAACATCACTTCAATAGCATTTATGCCAAAAATACATAACCTGAATCTAATCATGAGAATATATCACACAAATTCAAATTGAGAGACCTTCCATCAAATGACTGACCAGTGCTCTTTCAAAATGTCCAAGTTATGAAAGACAAAAGAAGACAGGAACTTCCACAAATGGGAGGAGACTAAAGAGATAAAACAGTTTTAATTAATCTCTTTGTTAATTAATTAACTACAAACAGTATAGGCTCCTGGATTAGATACGAGGCCAGACAAAGGACATCTTAGAAAATTGGCAAAATTTGAATAAGAGCTTTAGTTAGTTAATGGTATTGTATCAGTGGTAATTTCCTGGTTTTGATCATTGTACTACTGCATGTAAGCTATCAGTATTAGAGGCAGTTAGGTAAAAGGTATACAGGAACTCTCTCTACTATTTTTGTAACTTTTGTGTAAATCTAAAATTACTTCAAAATAAAAAGTTGAAAAATTGAGGGAAAGAAAGATAAATTAAATTCTATGTTCCTGGAAGAAAAAAGATTCCCCAAATTTTTCCTGGAAAAAAATTCCTAAAATTGCAAGGGCTGCATCGATCATTTCCATTCTTCAATATGGTCTCTTTCACTTTTATAATATGTGTGTAATGCGGGATGCTTTTCAGTATGTGGAGGGATCATTAGCTGTAGATGCCATGCAGAATAGACCAGGAAAACTTGGAGAAATGATATTCAATGGTATACAGCAGTCACTCATTAGACATGCTAAGTAGTATGTTAGGTGCTCAAAATACAGCGATGAGTAAGATAATAGATCCCTGGCCTCCTGAAATTTCCAGTCTTATTAATAAAATGATGAAATCAGAAAGTTAATCCCACTCCCCTCCCCCCCAAAAAAACTTGGAAGGTAGACGTCTCAGGCTGTGAAAGGGCTTTGAGGGGATCGACGCTTATATTATAAAAAAATATGTTACAAAAAATGGAGAAGGTATTCAAATTGGAAAGACTGATGTCTTAGCATGTTCTGGATGCATAAACACAGATTATTAATCCATGCTTGTAAACTGGGGAAGGGCAGAAAGCCGAAATTGTAGTACCGGGGACAGACCGAAAGGCAAGAGTGAAGGGGAGGAAAGGTCGTCGCAGTCCATTTATATGGCTTAGGCCACAAGCATCACTGCAAAAACACAAGAAGGTCGGAGGAGAATGAAGTTCCGCTGAGTATAATTTCAGAGGAGAGAGGAAAAAATCGGGGATGGGAGACATGCAAGCGGAAAACATCAAATTGGGGACTGCAGAAAATAAGGACGAAGGAAGGATACCAGTCACCTATAAGTTTCGGGGACGACGAGGGAGGGTGGCGTGGGAAGCGAGGGCGTCGGGGCGTGGCCGGGGCAGCCGCGGGCCCTGGGGCTTGCGGACCCGGGCGCGGGAGCTGGGCTCGGGTCGCGGGTAGGTTGCGGGGCGGAGGGGGAGGTGTGCACTGTGTTTGGTGATGTCATTGCAAGTCAGTGAGCGGTGAAATTTAACACCGGCCGGATTTGCTAGACTCCTCTTCTTCCAGGGGAAGCAGCCGGCGGCAGTCAAAGCTGAGCGCCCGCAGTTGCCACCAGCCCCCTTGCACCAACTAGATTTCCGAAGTGGGTGTGTGTGCTTGTGTGACAAATGTTCCGGCGCGGGTTGTTTCCAAGGACTTCCCCCACCCTTCACCCCCTTCATCTCCTTCCCTCCCCCAACCCTTCTCTCCTCCCAGGCCCAAGGCAGAGGACTCCACTGGAGTCACAGAGTCGCCTTTGAACCGCAAGTGAACTCGAGGGCTGCGCTCGCGGCCGAGCTCCAGCTGCTGCCGGCGCCCCGCCGCCTGCCCATGAGGTCTCGCCTCTCGCCCGCCCTCCCAGAGGGGCGCTCCCCCCGGGCTCGTCCGTTACCGAGCTAGGGAACTAGGAAACCTAGCTCGCGTAGACCTACCCTTTGGGTGCTATTTCTCTCCCCCTTCCTATTTCCCTCCTCCCTTTTTGTTGTTGTTGAGGTTTCTGGTGCATCGTTTTCATGTGAGTTTTTTTTTTTTTTTTCTTTTTTCCCTTTTTCATGGCCAGTACCTGCACCCTTAGCAGTTTGGAGTTGCCTTCTGTTTTCCGTTAGTGCTTCGCTGCAGGGACAAATGCATACAAATGCATTTAGGAGCCCACAGGACAAGGCGTGGAAAGGTCTCCCACACGGCAAAAACGTAAGTAGCCCGATCTCCAGGATGCAAGGGCTCGACTCACCCCTCTGCCCGACCCCCGGACCCACTGGGCGGGCTGGCGATCTGCGCTCCCGCTCCTTGGCACTTTTTGTAAAGTTGGGAGCCGGCGAGCAGCCGTGGCATCCTCCTCTGGTCTCCTCAATTTGTAAAACACCGTGTTTGAAAGGAAGCCTCCTGCCAGCGGATCTCTCAGACAGTTTATGCTAAAGAGGTCCTGCGGCTGGGNAGCTCGGAAGCCGGCCGGGGCTCCAGCTCCCGCCGCCTCGCGCCCTCCTGCGAGCCCTGTGTCGGGGCCCAGGCGGAGGTTCTGCTTTCTCGCGGAGCTCGTTCGCGCGTTCCGCCTGCGGACCGCTGGGGTGCTGGCGGTCCTCCGCGCTCCGCCGGCGCAGCCGGACCGCGGGGCACAGACGCGGGGTAGGGTTGCCGGATGGGGGGAGACGGTACCCACTAAACCTCGGGCATCAGGCTCAGAGGCAATCTCCTCTTGTTGTTGGGAGGCCAACACACGTGTTGCCCATCTGGGGCCGAGGCTGCGTCCTGCTCCACCGGCCTGTCACTGGGGAAGGGGCTGGGCGCGGGGGCGGGGCTGCTCCTCGGGAGGAGGGTTCGCGCAGGCCCCGACGGGCACCCTACCTCCTCTTTGGGCTCTGTACCTGCCCCCACTCCCTCCCCGGGATCAGAGAGTGGAGGGGGGTGCGTGCCTGGGCTGGCCGCCCTACTCCCCCTGGAAGAGGTCAGTGGGTTATGCAAGTTTGTTTCTGGCTCCCGGGGCGGGAGGGGCCAAAGCGGCGGTGGTCGTTCTCTCCGTGAAGCTGCCCCTTGGGAGAGGAGGTGGGAGGTGGGCAGGGGGCAGAACTGGCCGTGCCCCTGAGGGCAGGCGGAGGGAGGCGGGGCGCGGGGAAAGACCGCCTTGTGGCAGTGTTTGTGTGCACATGTGCTCCCCTGCCGCGTGCAGCCGTGCGTGGCTGGGGCTCGCGCGCTCTCGCCTCCCAGGAGGCTCCCTGGGAGCCTGGGCGGCCGGGCTTCCGCGCTGCGCTCCCGCCGCCGGACGATTCAGTGGGGAGGACGGCTGGCAACCCCGGGTGTGGGGCCAGGTGCCCGCGACCAGGGAGGTCCCGGTCCCAGAAGAGGCCAGGCAAGGCTGGTCACCTTCCCCAGGGCGGCTCACGCGGNCGAGGGTCCAGAGCCGCCGGGGGAGGCCGCGGCCTCCGCGCTCTTCCCCGTGCCCCTCTTGCCCTCCTGGCCAGCACCCATCCCGGGGGCTTTCGCTTGGATCCGGAGCAAGATCTGCGTGGCTGCCCAACCGTCCGCGGGCTCGGTAGTTTTGCCCCATCTCGACGATTAAAGCAGATCTTCTGCTCCTGGCCTCTGTCTTGTCTGGTTTACACTTCCCTTCCAGACGCTCCCAGAAAAGGCCCTGCATAAATTTTTGGGCAGTTTGGGGTTTGTAAATTGGGTCCAGATGATTGGGGGGAGGGAGGCCGAGAAACCAAACAGAATGGATTACACCAAGGAACTGAGGAAAAGTTAGACTACGTGGAATGGGAAAAGAGCCCTTTCTGAGAGACGCTGGAGTTGGCGGAGAGCGGATTGCGGGTGAAGGCACTGGTCTAGAAGGTCTCTCTCTCTTCCAGGGAGCTTGCAGCTTCCTTGACATCCAGTTTATTCTGCTACAATTGTCAATGGGGGTGGGCTGCAGAGAATTCAGAAGTAATTCACAGTTAGATCAGATTGCAGCCCCTTATAGCTCCAACTATACACATACCAAGTAGGGAAAAGGTAGTTACTGATTAATCTGAGAAAACTGTTTCTCAAAAATAATCCAATTTCCCCAAAGAATTATGCATATTTCAATTTGAGAAAACAACCAACCAAACAAAACAAAAACAAAAATACAACCCCTGCTACCAAGCCTGTAGGGGAAGGGACTTGGCAGAAGCAGCTGATTAGCTGATGATAATGTCAAGCCACTGAATTAAACCTTAGAGTTTCTAATGAAATCCTTGAGGTTTTAATTTTCCACCATCCTCTTGTGGTGACGTTTTTGTAAGAGCAGGAGCAGTTTTTTTTTTCCCCTAAATCACAATTCTGATTAGTCATCCAGAAACATTTACAGTTTTAAAACTGGATCCTTAAATACATTTTGTTTAATGGGGCTGCTTTTCTTAAATGCTTGTTTATTTTTGAGAGAGAGACAGAGACAGAGACAGAGCGTGAGTGGGGGAGGAGGAGGGAGAGAGGGAGCTACAAACTGAAGCAGGCTCCAGGCTCTGAGCTGTCAGCACAGAGCCCCATGAGGGGCCAAACCCACAAATCTGGAGATCATGACCTGAATCCAAGTCGGACGCTTAACCGGCTGAGCCACCCAGCTGCCCCTCATGGGACTGCTTTTAAGTGAGTTGCCTAGTGTGAATTTGTAGAAGTAATAAAGGAAGATTAAAACCAAAAGTCAGGGATAGATACATGGTTTAACACTATCAGAAAATCTCCCATGCAGGCTATTATTGTAATCAAAGGGTTTCCATAACCAAGGTGGGGGTGGGGAAGAGTTTTGAATATAAACACCTATTTCCTAGTCGGCATGAAATTCTATTCTTTAAAGTCGCTTAGTTATCTTTGCTTTCAAGTAGATGTTTAAAATAAAACTGATGTCTCAAGAACAGGGATTGTAAATTATGGAAAGCAATTTTGAGTGTTGCTTACATATTCTGCCGGTAATCTGTGAAGTGACAGGAGAAAAATAAATTGGGAATTAAAATTTAATTTGGGAATTAAAATAGCTGTGTTACTTTCCTTGCCGTGCTTTGCAACTGAGACTTATTTTAGAATTTGTAACTCTGAATGAGAAGCGAAGTAAAGACCATTTCCTTTTCATTCTCGTAAGAGGCTAACATTATTCTGGCACTCGATCCTTCACTCATTTATGCAACATTATTCGTTCACTCGATCCTTCACTCATTTATGCAACAGGTGTTTTCTGAGCTCCAACTGTGTGCCCAGCATGGTTCTAAGCAGAAGGGATACAGTGGTGGAGCAAGACAGAAACACAATTGCTGCCCTCCCTATGTGGCCAGTTTGGTGTTGGAAAAAGAAAATGAACAAGCCACTATATCAAAATGAGATAAAGGTATAGACAGGAGGACACGTGGCAGTCCTGGGGAGGTGGGCTGGATCTGGAAGGGTAATTCTGAAAAGAAAGGCTCACCGAAGGAAATGAAATCCACACGGACACCTAACTGGAAAAGGCATGGAACTTTGCAGACAGAACATTCAAAGGCTGAATGGTGAGACAGCACAGTTCATTTGAGGACCTGAACAAAATGAAGTTGGTTGGAGCACACATTTTTGAGGACGGATGACCGGAGCTGGAGCTAGAGACCAGAGACCAGATTGTGAAACGCCTTTAAACCAGGTTACTTTCTTAGCTAAATACATGGAGGTTAGGATGACCTGACTTCCAGATCTTGGAATCAGTGTGCGTGTAGAAGACACTAGAGAAGTTGTATGTTTATTGAAACTCAAGACCACCTGATAGTGTTACTAACTGAAGATTGACTCATTCGTTTAACAATCTTAATTTAACAGTGGTGTGCACCAGGCACTTTGCTAAGGCTAGGTAGCAATCTTTTTAACAATCTCTTTGGTATTACAAGGACAGACTAGTTGAGGTCTTTTTCTTCTCTGCTACTGACTGGACTCTAGACATTTTGATCACTTGAAGTCCTTAGGCATTTATCTTCCCTGTACTTCATAAATTCCCTTTATACTTGGAAATTAACCAAAATTTCTAGTATGCTTTACACTGCATTAGTTATACAAGTACCTACTGAGTTGAACTGATTGTCTGAGAAAGTCATTGTATGTAAGTTAGTGACTTTATTCCCTGAATCACCCAACTTTATCCTCACTGCTGGGATGAGAACTGATTTTCAGTTCCTTGAGGAATAAAGGATAGAAATTTTACTATTTCTGGGCCTTTGCAGCTAGTAAAGTTGTCATAACACCGTTTTTGGCTTGTAAATGTAGTGTAATGGAAATTGTTGAAATTATCTATGTATATCACATGTGAATGGTTTTCATATCATTTTGCCCTTTCCAATTGGTTTAAATTAAAATCACCAACTCATAAAAAATTCCCTATTCCCAGGATTTCATAAGTCTTTCCTACTACTGTAACTTGAATCTATGTAGGAATGAGCCTCAGTAGCCTGAAGACACAATACCTGAGTCTCATGGGTACCCTAAACAAAAAGATGCCTGGGATTTCCCTAAAGTAACTTAAATCCTTCAGATAAAGAGAAAGTTGAATAGCTCTAAGACTTACTTAGGGAAGATGCCTGGGATGGATATTAGTACCTTAATATTCTGAGTATGGTCTTTGGATATCTGTTTCCTGTCTGATCCCCTCCAGGCCTTCACCTCTCACATATCTGGTTATGTTTTGATTGTGGCTTCTGTCACACTGAAAATGTGGCTAGCAGACCAGACACATGGAGTATTTCATATTTTGTTAGAAATCCTCAGATATTAAGATCATGAGGTTATATTTTCTGAACTTTTATTGACTTACCATATTGACTTCTTTTAAATTCTGTCTGATTTTGTGTAATGCCTGATTATGTGTTCTTCTAGTTGGTTTATATTAGTGACTTATGGTCCAGACATACAGAAAAGTGAACAAAAACAGACATGCTTCAAATATTTGAAAAGTATTTATATTTAATATACCAACTAGACTTTGTTTTGAAGTAAATATGTGAACAAATGAGCAAACTTAGTATACTATTATTTTAGGTTACATAATTAAAAGAGTATTGCATGAAACTGTAGGAAGACGTTTCCAGACTTGTTAAATATCATGTCTATTATATATGGTGATTTATGGAATATCTTGCTAAATAATTTGATCTTTGTCATCTAATGCTAGTATACTAATAAGATCCTACCACACACAAAGATTTTGAGGTTTTATATTTGGAATGTAAAATATAAAATTCATATTATACCATCACATAGTAGAGAAGTTGCCAAGACTCAGAAAATTGAAATGACCCACCTGAGGTCACAGAGTAAGTTAGAAATAGAAGCAGGTTTAGTCTTTTGACTCCAGTCTAGTTTTATTTTCTTATTAACCATGTTGTTTTCTCTCCAACTTAATACAGGTTTAATTTTAACTTATTCAAGAACTCCAGCAAATCTTAGCACTAAATGTATGCATAGGACAATGGGACAAGCACAAAACACAGCTGATGCCCTTGACAACTCTATTATCTGCTACTGTAGAAATGTGATATTTTTTCTTTATTAAGTGAATGTATAGTAAGTGTGATATCATAGGAGAGGAGGGCAAAACCATAGACATAGACGGGCCTAGTCCAACGAGACATTTTCCAGAAGGCTTAGATTTATTAGACATCCATTTCATACAGTGACAGTTTGTCTCTTTAATTGAGTGTGTCAGTTAAGCCCGAAGTCTTCTCTGTGTTCCCACTTCAAAGATGAGACAAACAGTTAACAAAAAAAAAGAGAAGCCTTTCCACTTAACCTATCATAATAGATATTTTTAAGTTCCTTTTTCTCTTTTTCTCTCTTTAGACAACCAACAAAAAGTACCCTTATTTTACTTTCCTTTTGTCAAGTGTTACAAGAATTAGGGGTCCATAGGGAAGAATTGAATTCCTCAGTCATTGGGAGATGTTACTGTTTCTCTTTTCCTTTTTAAAAATGTTTACTAAGCATCGATTTCATGTAAGAAATAGATAAAAGGTGAAGACTGTTGCTTGTTCAGATATTTACTTACTAATAAATCCTAAAAGGTACAATACATATGGGATAGAATAAATTTACAATTATAGCATTAAGAGTACAGAATCCAGCCCTCTTTAGGGATGATGGAAACTTCATGGAGCAGATGTTATTCAAATTAGGCTTTGATGATACTTAAGATTCTGACAGGTGAAGACTGAGAAGGCATTTCAGACACTTACAAGGTCTCTCCAGGGAATAGAGTATAATGTGATATGGCTGGAGCTGGGTCGGAGGGGTGGGGCACGGTTAGGCATAATGGAATCCATATTGCTATGGATGTGGATATCCATATGTTCTTCCTTAGTTGCCCGTTAGTTTGGGACATAATTAGAAAAAGAAAGAAAATCTCTATTTCAGTCATCAAGCTCTACCTCTCTATTAGTCATCAGTTTTAATATACATAGGTACACTTACATAATGTATGGCTCAACTGATTTGTCATAATCCCTAAGATCACCTGGCTAAGGGATGTTTGACGTGTTCAGGTTTTCCTGCCTTACACCAGGAATGGACTTGTTAGCATGTCTAGAAAGAACTTTATTTTTCATTTTTCTCCCCTGAGGTCACTGGGGAAGTCTATGAGTTGGCTGAATTGCTTATGAGTAGGGCCGGTTGCTGTACTCTTCATTAGTTAGCTTGCCCTGAACGGAGAAGTGCCCATTGGGTGGTTTCTAAACTCCAGGTGAGCCAGATTAGCTCCGTGTTTCCTTTCACATTCCATTTTCTGCTAAGACAGCATAATTCTGATGTACTCTCCTTCGGTGATTATAATCCTTACTTTTTAGTCTCACTGGTACATATCCTGTCAGTTACTTGTTGAAAATATAAATTTGAAAGGAAAAGAGCTTCTTTTTACTCAAACTCTAGATCACACTGGGATCCATTCCGGAGAACCTAGAGATATCATTTTTATCTCACACAGAGGTCCTCAACTTGTTTGCAGAGTAGAATCAGCTCGGGAGTGTTAAACAATCTCTGTGCCACAGACAAACTAAAATCAGAATCTCTGGAGGCAGGGGTAGGGAGGGCAGGACCCAAGTATTAGTAGTTTTTAAAACTCCCCAGCTGATTCCGCTGTGCAGTGAAGACAGATACAAAACAGGCTTTTCATTGTCTCTTGAGCATCATCTGTTCCAGAACAGTGGTCCTCAGAGTGTCCATCCCAGACATACGGCATCAGCAGTGCCTGGGAACTCATTATAAATGCAAATTCTCACCCCCCACCCCAGACCTAGTGAGTCAGAAGCTCTCAGGGTGGAGCCCAGCAATCTTTAACAAGCCCTCCAGGTGATTCTGATGCATACTAAGGTTTGAAACCACTGATCTAGAGCAGGAGAAAAGGATAAAACAAAAAACAAGGGTCAAATAACCTTTTGTTGTGTCATGAGATATATGTGATTTAAACAAAATAATATTTCTGTTTTAAGTACAATGTAACTATAGATAGTAAATGTTCTAAATTATTTTTTTCTGAGTTTGGTATATGCACAATCTATATTAGAATCGCCTACTTAAAAATGTATCCAAACTGAGGATTCACTCCAAATTTATGATTCATAATCTCTGAGGCAAGCCGAGAATCTACACTTTTCACAAGCCCCCTCAGGGGGTTCTTTTAGCAAACTGACCATTGTTTTACATGGATGATACCATACATAAGAATCTTTTATATGCTTCATTAAAATGTATGGTTCAGCTCTTTGCCCCTATCAGTTGAGATTTCTGTAATTATTCAGTTAATAAGTTTATAGAGTGGATGATAGCTGTAAGTATTCTCAAAACTGTCTTATCAAAGCTGTGCTCTGTACTGAGCATAACCAGAGTGTGCATTTTTCACTAAGATATGGTTAAGACCATTTTAATACAAATGATAGTTCCATTATACCAAAGAGAATAGTATAAGCATATATTGTTGGCTCACTTTGTAAAAGATTATCTTTGTTATGTTAACATGCTCTTTATATGAGTTGATAAAGATAAAAACATATTCATTATTGGCAATAAATAGGAAATGTACACATTGTTCTTAGTATACCAGGAACTTAAAATAATGATTTTCAGATGGCTCTGTAATCACTCCTTACAGAACTGTATTTTACAGAAATATCATTTGAGGATTCCCTGGTTTAGAATAACAAACAGAATCAGGTAATAGAATATTGTTTTCAGCAAGCTTATCGTTACTTTTTGAAATTATCTCTGTGAATTTCACTTGGGTGGTAGATATAGCCAATTATGAAGAATTCTTAAAATCTGTCAACAGTTTCGTTATACTAAAAAAAGAGAATCACAAAGTATTTTTTTCTTAGCTTACTATATGAGTGAACATTTTGATCTGCAGTGATTGAGTACAGTGCTCATGATTACTGTGATTCAAAATGTTCCACGTTGACATCTACAGGCCATTGTTGTTTTCAGAACCGAACCAAGTACACAAGTACAGGTATCTAGTACAAGTGACATTCAAATGGCTTTGATATGATAAAAGGATTTTACATATAAACAGTCATTTAAACAAATCACTGTTGGGGCACATGGGTGGCTCAGTGAGTTGAACATCCAACTCTTTGATTTCAGCTCAGGTCTTGATCTCATGGTCATTAGATCGAGTCCTGCTTCCAGCTCTGCACTGGGTGTGGAGCCTGCTTGAGATTCTCTCTTTCTCTCTCTCTCTCTCTCTCCCTCTCTCTCCCTCACCTTTCTGTCTCCTCTGCCCCACCCCTGCTCATACTCTGCTCTTTCTCTCTCAAAAATAAGTCAGTTTCCATCAATTTATAAATACTCTGGTTGAGTGACTGTAAGTTATGTTATTTTGTGTAAACATATTACTTTGTATAAATTTGCATTATGATAATTTGACATAGTATGTAATAATAATATCACGTATACTTGTTCACATTTATTGAGTGCTTTCTGTGTGCCAGGTACTGTTTAGTGTGCTTTACATGAAATTTTTTAATTTTCAAAAAACATGTGAGATAAAGTTAATAGATGATTAAAAGTGCTCCCGAGTCATACAGTAAGTGGCAAACTGGAATTTAAATTCAGAGCCCTTGCTCTGAACCAGTATGAATATTAAAATACTGTAGTTATTAAAATAATAGCTTACTTCTTAATCTTGCACTAGAGTTCGTTTTGGATTTTATATGATTTATAGGTTGTAAATATCCACTAAAATTCCACCCCCCCCTTTTTTTTTTTATAGGAAACTGCTTCTTCATTTTATTGTGCTATGTGTAGCAGAGGGTGCTGTTCATGCACAAGAACAAGGTAAGAAATCTACCTTGTTACGTATTTGCTTATATAAAATTCTGCTTCCAAACAGCAAAAGTACATGACTTTAAAATCATCATAACCTTAAATTCAACATGAAACAATAAAAAATTCTACCCAGTACAATGAGAGTGTAAGGGTGAAGTAACCAATTTTGGGGGGAAATATGACCTTTAAGAAATTACTCAGATCTTCCGTCTGTGAAATTGCTTACATTTTTAAGCAAACTCTCTATAAAAGGGAAGTTTTGTACAGTGAAAGGCTTTGCTTGTGACTTCATTTTAAGTGGGAGTTCTTGGGGGTGGTGAGCTGCGACTGGATTACCTTTGCACTTCTTGAAACAACACAAGCATATACTAAATGTTCCATCTAGATTTACATCATTAAGAAACAAAATAAAATTTGCATAACAGTGGGTTTGGGTTTTTATTTAATTTAAATGGAGAGGCTTAGAAAATAGTTGAGTGTTTTGTTTTTGCTTGCTAGCTAGCTACTCTGGTAGTATGGTGATAGAGTTTCAGGAATCTATGTATACTCTAATTTATTTATCAAACAACATTTTAAAAAGTATCTTCTATTTGACACATAATTTCCTAATTGTCAGTGATTGAAATTTAAGTAAGATAGTGTCTCTGCCTTCAATGTGTAAAAACAAGTGTCTTGTCAAAGGTTAAAAATCTAAAACACCAAAGTCAAAGAGAAAAACCATGGAACTATGCTCAATCTACAGAGATACCACAGACATCACTATGTCCCCCCCACCACTTTTTTTTTACTCTTCTGTCTTACATTAGCAGGGCTGCCAAATTACTCATTCTGACAAAACCAACATTTCAATTCAGTGACCATTTCAACAAGCCACTTGGCAGTTTGCTCAATCAACTAAATAACAGTAAGAAAGAGACAAGTAAGTGAATATATATATAGGTAGAGAGCACACAAAGGAAGGGGTGCTGCTGTAGCTGAATGACCAAATTGATAAGTAGATAAGTATTCTCGGTCAAGTAGTACATAGGTGAATTAAAATATATCTTGGAAGGCATTTTCTAAGTCTGTTTTATGGGGAAATAGGTCACATGTCACATGTAACTTCATTAAATGCTATTCTTGACCAAGTCATTTCTGTTACTTTATTTTGCTTCAATTAACCATAAAGAGAGAAACTATATCTTTTACTTCATTTTTATTACTTATACCTTCTGAGAACTTACTGTGTACCAACCCCATGTTTGTAGAATGTATATTCACCACTACCTCATCACAGGGTTTTTGTAATTATGCTCATGATAGAATTGCTGGAATTAAGAATAAGAAGAATAAGTAACTACTCCAAGGGTGTCAGACTAATCAGTGGAAGAACTAAGATTTGAACTCAAATATTTTGATTGCAAAGTCTACAAATTCTTTACAAGTAAGCCTCCTGGACCACAGAGAAGATCAGAAAGAAAATTGTCATTATTAAATATTACTATATTTTGCTGGCACTTACATCCATTATTCCAATCTTCATAATGAACCCACAGGATAGGTATTATAGATGAAGAAACGGAAGCTCAAAGAAGGGGCTTGCTCAGGTTCATACAGTAGGACTCGAATCTAGGCTATCTCTGACAACAACAAAAAAACTCTTTTTTCACTACGTATCTTCTTGCTTCACAATTGCCATCTGCTGGCATCAAGAGTTTAATAATTTACAAAAAGTAGCATTATCAAGATGTTAAAAACCCAAGCAAAGAAAGATATAAAGAAAACTGAATATTTTTGAATAGATTTTTTAAAAATTCAGAACCAGTGAAGGAAATAATATCTTTCAACCTTAAGATTTCATTTATAGAATACAAAATAATGCTCCTTTATTTCAGGGTGAACTTCATAATTTTCAGTCTCTCTATAACCGTAACATTTTATTGTGAATTCTTAACAAAATGAAAAATCTTGTTAAAAACCTCTTTGACTTCCACAACTTGGATACTTTTGAGCTCAAAAGAAAGAAAGAAATGAAATGAAAATAGGAGTGTGTTATCAGAAACATAGAAGTACTTTTTTCCTAAAGCAGATTTTTTGTTAAATTGGCATAACACAATAATGTAACATTTAATCAGGAGTTGTCACTATCACTAATTCTTCTCAGATACTCCAAAAGAATTTTAAAACTTCTTTAAAAAAGATTTTCCAAAAAAATACCAAATAGTCTAACCATTTGATTTGGGCAGGGGATGATTCCTTCCAGAAGCTAAAATTCTCCTGTTCTTCTCTGGATTGATAATTCTCTAAGCTTCATATAATGTCTCTCATCTGTGTTAAAACCAGTGTCTTAGAACTCATGTTTCCTTTCTCGTCATCCATTTCCTTAGTTGAGTAGAGTGTATCATCCAGTAGCATCCTGAGGATGTGTACATTACATTTCTGAAAATGTGTTTATTTCACACATAAGCTTGACGGTAATCTGGGTGGGTAGAATTTTAAGCTGTAAATAGTTTTCTCTGTTTTAAAGACATTGCCTTCTGGCTTGCAGTTTAAGAAATCTGTTACACTAATTCTTTATATGTGTGACCATTTTATTTTCCTTCTTAAATCTTTCAGATCATCTGTTTATCCTTGATATTTCGAAATTTTACAATAATGTGCCTTGGTACAGGTCTTTTTTTCAACTTATTGTGCTGGGTGTTCAGGTAGGCCTTTTCAATGTAGAAACATCTTTCATTTTCTGGGAATTCTGTGTTAGTGCTTTATTTATATTTATTTCCTCTTTCTGCAAGTTCTGTTGTTCAGATATTGGATCTCCCGGTTTGAACTCCTTTATATTTTTATTTTTAGGTCCCATTTCCCATCTTTGTTTTTTTATCTATTTTATATCTGATTTTCATGAGTCAGTATCCCACACATTTAATTTTTTATTTCTGCCATATTTAAAATTTTTTTTAAAAATATTTTTATTTATTTCTAGGAGAGAGAGAGAGAGAGAGACAGCGTGAGCAGGGGAGGGTCAGAGATAGAGGGAGTCACAGACTCTGAAACAGGCTCCAGGCTCTGAGCTGGCAGTCAGCACAGAGCCCGACGCCGGGCTCGAACCCACGACCCGCGAGATCGTGACCTAAGCGAAAGTCGGACGCTTAACCGACTAAGCCACCCAGGCGCCCCTGCCATAATTAAATTTTTAAGAGCTTTCTTACTCAGGTTGTTCTTGAAAAAAATAAAAAGATAGCATCTTGTCCTTGTTTCTTTTATGTAATATCTCTGCTTGTCTATCTAAAGATAAGAATGACTTTTCTTAGCTTGTCTTCTCCTTGTATTGCCTTTGTTTCCTACAAAGTTCTGCTTTAGTCTGTCTTGGTCTGTACTGCCTGCATTGTCATTTAAAAGTAAGGCACTGAAAATATGTTTGCAAACTATATTCGCGGGCAGTCTATTAACTGGTATATTTTGCATAGAGAGCCTTGAGGAAGGAACTTAGCTGACCATATTGTTGTAGGACCATAAATGGCTAAGTCTGTACAGTTTCTTTAGAGAAGAATTCTTCAGTATCTTACTTGTGGAATATAATCCTGGTTGCCTCTGTTATTGGAGTTAAGTGATGTAAAGAGGTTTTTGGAGGAGCAAGAGAGGCTGTCTCATCCTTTAGGATGGAGAGTTTAACTGAACCCTCTTCGTCTCATTATGGTGCTTCTCTTCCGTCTTCTGCTATGATTGATTCAATGTTTCTACATAAATAAGCTTTAATCTTCTCTTGCTGTTTCAAAGCTTCTTATAAGTCTGTATAAGACTTTTGCGCCACCCCACGCCCCTTTCCCAGTTGAAGCCCCAATGCCTCTCTCTTAAACTTACTGATTTGGCACTGAAGGTTCTAGAGCCTTTTCAGAGTTTTGTGATGTGAGTTGGCCCACCTGTCATTAGCATTTCTAATAACACACCACAAGCTCTTAGTGTTTAGGTTTTTTTCAGCTTTGCTAATTCCTTCCTGTGCTCTTCATCTTTCAAAAATTTGTTGATATCTCTTATCTGCCTTTGTCTCTTCGAGCACTCCCTTTGCCTAGTTTTTTTATTTATTCATTTTTTTAAATTTTTTTTTTAATTTTTTTATTTCTAGGAGAGAGAGAGACAGCGTGAGCAGGGGAGGGTCAGAGAGAGAGGGAGTCACAGACTGAAACAGGCTCCAGGCTCTGAGCTGGCAGTCAGCACAGAGCCCGACGCGGGGCTCGAACCCACGAACCGCGAGATCATGACCCAAGCGAAAGTCGGACGCTTAACCAAGCCACCCAGGCGCCCCTATTTATTCATTTTTAAAAGTTTATTTATTTTTAGAGAGACAGAGAGTGAGCACGTGGGTGGGGGGGAGAGAGAGAGAGAGAGAGAGAGAGAGAGAAAAGAGAAAATCACAAGCAAGTTCTGCACTCTCAGCACAGAGCCCAATGTTGGCTTGAACCCATAAACAGTGAGATCATAACCTGAGCTGAAATCAAGAGTTAGATGCTTAACCATCTGATCCACCCAGGTGTCCCTCCAGGTAGTTTTAAAGCACATTCCCTTATTCTCATCTTATTGCGATTTTAAGACTGAGCAGAGATAAACATCTATCATTTCCCATATTTTCAGTTATTTAAGTTTTATCACAGCCAAGGAAATCATTTAAAATCCCTTATTAATAAATCTAAATTTTGCATTTGTTTTGTAATCAAGTTTTAGGTATAACCTATTGAATATATGATTAAAGTGCAACACACTTTATTATACTCTGTTAGGTGATATTAGTCTTTACCTTTTATCTAAAAGTTGATGACTTTTAAAATAGTTTAAGCTACCCCTTACTAAGAAATGCAAGAATCTTTACATTTTGAGGTGCAAACATAATATTACTGTTGTTTCTCCAATTTACAATAGAATATTGTTGAATATCGACAGGTAAAATTGTTCCTTGGCTCTCTCGTAAAAAGAAGTGCTTGTAAAACAAGTGTAATGATTGGCTCTCTCAAATCTACCTGTCTAGGCAAATACTATACTCCACCATAGAGTTAATTAGATAACCATTGGATTTAGAATCAAATACTTGGGTGAATCATAATTTTATCATCTACTGAGACTCAGTTTCTCCTTTTACCTTCCATTCTCCTATTCTTCCTTCCTCTCCCCACTTTCTGTCTCTCTCCATTTTCCTCTTTTCTTCCCCCTCCCCCTCTTTCTTTTCTCCTAACTAGTGATAATATTATCAATGCTGCTTACTATACAAGTTTCAAATGAAAGGCAAAGTTGGAATGTCTGTGCCTATATGTCCACATCAGCCCTGCAGACCTAGGAGATTGATTTTTATTAGTAAATTGAGTAGGGTGTGTTTGTCATTAATATATGATGAAACAAAAACAAACCTAAATTACACTGAAAGCTTAACAAAGAGATAATTTAAAAGATAAATTTAGCACGAAGGGATATACTTAGTGAGGATCTGAGAGAATGGAATTAAAGAAAAAACAACCACACATCTTGATACAGCAAGAAACTTATGAAAGGTAAAAAAAAAAATATTTGAGGTTGGAGAATGCCATAGAGTGAGCAGATATCATTGAAGGTAAAATATGCAAGGGCCAGTATAAATTAGGGGGCATTGCACCAACTGCAAGTTTGAGGGTCCTCAAGATGATTTTCAGTCTCAATAATGCTCTAGAAGGACTCATAGAACCCAGTGAAATCTGTTATACTCACAGTTATGGTTTATTGCAGCAAAAGAATATAGATTAAAATCAACCCAGGGAAGTGACACTTGGGTTACAGCCTAGGAAAGTCCTACATATGGAGCTTCCAGTTATCTTCTCTCAGTGGAGTCAGTGTCAACTTTCCCAGAAATGACATGGGACAGTATGCCCAGGACATTGCCAACCAGTGAAACTCACCTGAGCCCTTATGTCCAGTCTTTACTGGGGGCACTGTCATGTGGACATGGGGGACTGCCCATGTAGATGACCTCAGGCTCCAGGCCCTCTTGAGCCGCATGACCAAAGCTCTTGCCATAAATCACATTATGGGACTATCTGGTGTCTTCCACAACCCTCAGATAAACAAAGATATTTTTATCAGACATGATATTCAAGAGCTTTAGAGAGTACCTCCCAGGAGTAAAGGACAAACATTGCCTGTTCTTTGGGGAAGGTTAAATTTTTACTACACAAGTGGCATGTGGATTTTGGGTACCATAGTGGAAAGGGTGGAAAAGAGGACTTGAAAAAGTGAAATCAAGATGGGGTCTCAATGATTCACTTGCATAACTTGACAGATTACAATAAAGCTATCATACCACTCACAATCATAAGGATATTCTTAAATGTGCCAATCTACTCAGCCTCTTCAACTGTGTCACAGATTCACCATTCCATGTGAATAGCAATGCAAAACTTATTTTAAAATGAAGTGATAAAACATTAACGAAAGAAGGGATGAGCCTGGGTGGCTCAGTCTGTTAAGCATCCAACTTTGGCTCAGGTCATGATGTCATAGTTTGTGAGTTCAAGCCCCGCATTGGGCTCTGTGCTGACACCTCAGATCCTGGAGCCTGCTTCAGATTCTGTGTCTCCCTCTCTCTCTGTCCCTTCCCTGCTTGTGCTTTGTCTCTCTTTCTCTCAAAAATAAATAAACATTTAAAAAAATGAAGCCATAATTCTTTAATGAAAGGTTGAGGTGATGGAGAATGGTAAAGACTTTTTTAAGCAGGGTATCCACAAGGCTGAAAGAGTATGGATTCTTCATTCCTTGTTTAATGATTACCTTTTATTTCAAGACAGTAGACTGTCTTGCTGAGAGTGATCCTTTTTACCACATTTTAAGTTTTCCTGTGTTGATCTTTTAGGTTTGATCACCTTTGACATTTAGCAGAAATTAAGAAGAAGAAAGATTGTTAGGAAGGCATGAGATGCAAGACTAGAAATGCAGGCAGGGGTTAGATCACTAAGAGCCTGAGGACTGAAATAAAAAATGTGAGTTTTGCACTAAAAGCTGTGAGAGCCACTGATGCGTTATAGGAAGCAGTGTCATGAGCTAAGTGCTCATTTTGTTCTGTACTTTAGAAAGATTTTTCCGGCAGCAGTGTGGGTGACAGATTGGATAAGGGTGTCTTACAAGAGGCAGAGAAATCTATTAGGAGCCTAATAATAATCTAAGAGTAAAGCGGGCTTAACTAAGGCTTGTATTGGACTTGGGGGCTAAAAAGTATGGAAAATGGGTGGGAAGGGAGTATCAATGGTGATTGGCAGCTTCTGTGTTAGATGGTTGGATTGATTAATTAATTCATTCAAACAATATTTTGGATCTATTTTTAGTCATTATTCTATATGTTGGAATATAACAGTAAAGCAATATGAAGTACTAACCTCATGGACTTACATTTCAACTGGAGAGTAAAGCAATAGGCAAGATTGTGTATAAATATACTATATATACACAGACACATACACATATATAATGTGATATGATATAGACATATATAGTGTGATATATATGATGTACCTATGTAATGTGATATATATGATTATAGACATATCATATATTTATTGATTATCTCTCCCTGAATGGTTAGTGCTGTGAAGAAAAAATAAAACATAGTAACATGTTGGAGAGTCACTGGGGCCAGGTGGATGACTATTTTATATTTTAGATATTGTTGTCAAGGAAGACCTCTCTGAAGAGGTCACATTTGAGCCTAGATCTGAATGAACTAAAAGTTTAGAGCATTCTAAACAGAAAGAATAATAAATATAAATACCACAAATTCAAAATGAGGTCAGGGGTTTTAAGGAATAAGAAAAGACCAGTGTGGCTGGGACAAAATGAAAAGAAATGAGATCAAGAGAGGTAAGAAGGGAGTGGATGACATAGGTTTCATAACACCATGTAAAGGGTTTGGATTGTATTTTTACTGCAACAGGAAGCCATTGGAGGATTTTGTTCAGGAGAGTGGCATGATATAATTCACACTATCAAATATTACTCTGGCTAGTGGTTTGGTAGTGGGGCTCTTCAGTGAGAGAGGCACTAAAGTAATAGGAGCAGATTTGGGGGAAAATATGCTGCATTAGAAGTGCTTGT
The DNA here is from genome assembly GCF_008692635.1 of Crocuta crocuta. NCBI lineage: Eukaryota > Metazoa > Chordata > Mammalia > Carnivora > Hyaenidae > Crocuta > Crocuta crocuta. The sequence goes on along the minus strand of NW_027531143.1, from coordinate 9,055,412 downwards.
AGGACATCTAATCTCTACTGCATACATTCAGTAGGCAATTGGATATGCAAGCCCAGAAGAGAAGTTTGTGAGTCAGCATGTGTGGTTATTGAAATCATGTTTTGGATGAAGTCATTAGGCTCGGTGTTTACCGTAAAAAGAGCAAAGTGTTGTCTTGGTGACACCATGATTTACTCTCTGTTTAAGAAGAAAATAGGTGCTGCTGTTAGGGACAATACATTCCTTAAAGCTGCTATGCTGAGAGATTGGGTCCAGAGGACTGCCTGCTTTCAAATTCTGCCTCTACACTTCCTACTTGGGTGACCTTGGGAAAGTTATTTAAATTCTCTGTGACTTAATTTTTATAACTGTCAAATAGAGTTAGCAATAGTACCTACCTCATAGGGTTATTGTGAGAATTATGTGGCCTAATAAAGTTGTGAGAACAGTGGTTGGTACATAGAATTAATAAATGCTACTGTTATTTTTATCCTTTAAAAAACGCAAAGCAGAAGTGAAATAAGTCAGATTGAGAAAGACAAATACCATATGCTTTCACTCATGTGGAATCTAAAAACAAAAAAACCCCAAATGAATAAACAAAACTTAGAATTAGACCGATAAATATAGAGAGAGAACAAATTGATAATTGCCAGAGGGAAGGAGGGTGGGGGAATGGCAAAACGGATGAAAGCAGTGGGAGGTACAGGCTACCCATTATGGAAAAGAAGTTAAGGGGATGAAAGGTACAGCATAAGGAATATAGTCAATGGTACTATAATAGCATTGTATGGTGACGGATGGTAGTTACACATATGGTGAGTATAGCATGACATGTAGACTTGTTGAATCATTATGTTGAACACTGGAAACCAATGTAACATTGTATGCCAACTATACTCAAATAAAAAAAAATAAATTGAAATTAAAAGAAATTCTTAATGAAAAAAATGCACTTGATGAAGTGCCTGGTTGGTAATCAATATTCTTTAAATAGTAACTTATTTCCTAGGTGACAAAACCTGGATTGATTTTTTAAAAAAATTTTAAAAAATGTTTTAAAATGTTTTATTTATTTCTGAGAGAGAGATAAAGAGGCAGCATGAGCAGGAGACGGTCAGAGAGAGAGGGAGATACAGAATCCGAAGCAGGCTCCAGGCTCTGAGCTAGCTGTCAGCACAGAGCCCGACGCGGGGCTCGAACCCACGAACCATGAGATCGTGACCTGAGCCGAAGTCGGATGCTTAACCGACTGAGCCATGCAGGTGCCCCAAAACTGGATTGATTTTGCTGTTAGGGCCACTCATGAAACAAGTAACTTACTATGGACAAGTACATTTTTTGTTGTTTGTTTTGCTGTATTCACTGGTACGAATTATCTTAATTTAACCTACAAATTGCAATTCGGTGATTCCAAGACCAGACCTAAATTAACAGCAAATAGTCTGTTCTCTGATAGAAGTCTTTCTTTCTCCTGTTCTCCCCACCCCTCGCTCATTTGTGCCTTTTATCCTTAAGAATCCTCTGCTCTCCTATCAATATCTGCACAAAGCATTTGTTGAACATATTCACATTAAGATTTGAAAGTTTAAAACTGGAATAACATTTAGAAATCCACTCAGATACCAACCCTGACAGCCACTTAGAGAATATTACCTACTGTGAGAGTCTGTGGGAAGAAAATAATCCTGCCATGATTAATTCTTAAGGCTTGCCAAAGGAGATGTGAGGTGATGTGGGGAACACAGTGGCTGTGAGGCAGTGTGGTGAGGCAAAGATTAGAGACTTTGAAGCTAGACTGATTGGGCCCATATCCATTTCTACTATTTATCAACTATGTGATTTTGACTAGGTTATTTATTTATTTTTATTTTTTTCTTAATGTTTATTTATTTTTGAAACAAGGACAGAGCATGAGCAGGGGAGGGGCAGAGAGAGAGGGAGACACAGAATTCGAAACAGGCTGCAGGGTCTGAGCTGTCAGCACAGAGCCCGATGCGGGGCTCGAACGCACCAACCATGAGATCATGACCTGAGCCAAAGTCAGGTGCTCAACTGACTGAGCCACCCAGGTGCCCCTTGACCAGGTTATTTAATGTCTCTGGGCCTCAGATTCTTCATCTGTGAAATAGGTATAGACATTAAGTGTATGAGCTTGAAACCATGAGATATTATCTTCTCACTTCCCTTTCTAGATATTAAAAAAATAAATGAAATAACATATAACCCTGGAAACTCCATTTTCAGCAAAACTAGGGGACTGATAATATATGAAAACTCAAAATATGCTGAGAAGAGCATATAAGTGTCAGCATACCCACACTTCTAAAGATGAGGAGCATACCCGGAGATACTTTACCTTTAGTCCTTGTACAACACAAGTGCTGCAGGATCTGGGGAGTAGAGAAGCTGCCCAGGGCCAAGTGCAAGCACATAGTAACTAAATGGTTCAGTGCGAACAAATCTCAGAACATACACACATCTACTTCCTAAGGTGAAGGATTCATTCTGAAGCATATACCAATGAAAATGGATAGAGGAGAAGGAGAGCTAGGTATTGCCAGCTGGGCTGGCTGTAGAATTTCTGCTAGATGAAGTTTGGTTCAGAGAAAAAGGTGGGGCTATATCAAAAAGCCATTTGAGAAGGAAACTCTGGTAATGCTGAAACAGCCTTTAGGTTTTGAGATTTGGAAAGCATGGCCCTCTGTCTTCTCCCCAGCATCCTTCTCTAAATTGTTAGGCTATGAAATAATAAGTAACTAAAAGTAACTATCATAGAATAAATAGAAAGGTACAATAAGAAAGATGTAGGGGAAAGCAGCAAAATGAGAATGCACACATAACAAATGTCACCCCTATAAAGGAAGATCATAGAACAGAAATATAAGAACTCAGGAGAAGGAAGAGATGGCAAGACCTTAAAAGAATATGACTTGTGAGCTTGTAGAATTCAGAAAAGATGTCGTAGGAAAAAACTATTTTTATAAATCAAGATGAAATTGGAAGGAGCACAAAGAGAGATTAGATATTATAGGAAACACGGCAAAGACAGAAATGAGAAAATCAAACAAAACTGAAGATAAAGAACATATTTTAAAAAATTACAAAGAATGACAGACATAGAAGACAGCAGTGATTAAACATTATTATAATAGGAATTTTTGAAGAAGAAAACCATAACTATAAAATAGACTATTCAAGGATGTAATTCATGAAAACTTTGCTGAAGTAAACAACAACAACTAAACTTGAATCTAAACAACAAATGGGCATCTATATGCCTGGAAACATTTATCCAGACTGGTCAATGTGAAGCCATATCTTAATAAAATCTGCACTCCACTTCAAAGGTAAAGAACTACTCTTTGGGCCATGTTGGTAAAATTAAAAAAAAAAAAATTGAGTCACCTAGAGAGAGAGATAAAATTAGCTGACTTCAAATTTTTCTGTCCTAACATTCCAGACCTATGGATGTAGAATCATATCTCTAAGGTATTCAAAGAAATTAAGTATCAACAAAGAATTTTATATCCAGTGAAACCTAAGATATGAGGCTACCAATAAACAATTCTAAAAAGTCAAATATCCAGGAAATTTTCCATGAACCCTCTTGAGGAGACTAATAGAGGATTAAACTTCATTAAAAAGGAAATAACTAAGAAAAATACTACCAAAGTCTGGCTCTGTCAGAAGAAAATTTGGGAGCAGAACTGAATATAAATACCATATAAATGTTGGAATGGTATAATCACTGGTAAATCGGAAGGAAAGAGGGAAAAAAGACAGGAGTAGATTAAGTTCGCTGATTGGCACATAAGTAGAAGCTGGCTGGGAATTAATATTGCCCAAAGCTGATAAATCAAATAAAAAATACAAAAGGATATTTAATAATAAAAAGGTCAATACTAAGAAAGCTAATTCTGATGGTAAGGGAAAGGGAGGAGGGAGAATAAAGGAAAAGGAAACACTGTCCATAGGAAAGAAATAATAGATATGTCTAAATAAAGAGGACCAGGGACATTGTATATTTTTATAATTTTGAAGGTAATAGAAAATATGAATCTATGTAAAAGATATTCTTAAACTATATCCCATAGATTTTGATATATGATGTTTTAATTTTTATTGTTTTTCTAAAAATGTAATTTTCATTTGTATTTTCCCATTGACCCAAATGATTTAGGAGAAAATCTTTAAATTTTCCAGTTAAAGGTTTTATTTATTTTTTTTCTGATTTTGTTATTAAAATCTAACTTGTTAGGATTGTGATTAGAGAATGGTATCTAATTTGTACTTTGTTTTTAAAACTTTGCCTAATAAATTCTACTTAAACTAGGTCACAGAAAATAATGAATCAATATTTAGTTGATAAAGATAGTACAATAAGAGAAAAACCACAGAACAGTCTTAACTTGTAAATATTGATGTAATGATTCTACATGTATTATTCTTCGAGAATACAGCAAGATATCAAAATAATAATATACAACCAACAAGTAGATTTTATTTCAGGATTGGAGGGTCAGTTCAATAACAAGAAACTTATGCATAGCAAATTCTCAAAGACTTTTGACTTTTTAAAAATCTCAGCTATTTGTCATAAAAACTATAAAAATAGAATTGAAGGAAAAAATTTATGAAATATGAAACACACACATACATATAATTTTCAAATAATACTCTTTCCAGTAACGTTTTCTTTAATGGAATCAGAAATTTGAGGCAGTAGATAGTAGGGATTATTTCTTTGGGTAAGGAGAAGCCTTTGACATCATGCCTTGTAAATATGGCACTTCCTTTGTGTAAGGATGGCCTATCTGCCTTCTTAGAATGATAACTTTCACAAAATATATGATTATATACACTTTAAGCATTGCAATTTTTAAAGGAGCAGTGTTTCTAACGTAGTTTACTTGTCAGATTGAGATGTGCACATCCTTAGGGGCAGGTACTCCTGGGTAAGAATACCCAAAGTCACACACTAAACAGATATTTGTTTTAGGTATATAAATTTTCTTTTCTTTTTAAAAAATATTTTATTTATTTCTGAGAGAGAGAAAGAGAGAGAGAGAGTGTGTGAGCAGGGGAGGGTCAGAGAGAGAAGGAGACACAGAATCTGAAACAGGCTCCAGGCTCTGAGCTGGCTGTCAGCACAGAGCCCGATGCGGGGCTCGAACCCATGAACCGTGAGATCATGACCTGAGCCGAAGTCGGACGCTTAACCGACTGAGCCACCCAGGAGCCCCTAGGAATATAAATTTTCAGTGAAGATTAGCAGTGAGGACAGTTAACTGATTGAGCTCGTAATTCAAGTTTTATATTAAAACAAACATAGCCATATTATAGAGAAAAATTACTGTTTTTCCTAAATTATAATTATAAAACATGAGAAGTCAAAGATACTGTTTTTATGGGGCCTCTTTAAAATACTCCTCCAAATTCCTGGAGACACATATAATTCTTAGCTGCTGTTAGGAATGTTTTGGTGGAAAAGTTTAAGAGACACTGTCATCCTGTGTCTTAGATACAAACATTTATAACATTTGAAGCTATTGTAAAACTACAATTACTTTATAAATGAAATTATGGTTACAATAATAATAATGGTTAAATAATAATGGTTAAATAATAATGGTTAAATAATAATTATGGTTAAAATAAGNCTTAGATACAAACATTTATAACATTTGAAGCTATTGTAAAACTACAATTACTTTATAAATGAAATTATGGTTACTATGCCCTTAAAATAAAACACTCAAGTATTTTGTAAAGCTCTCTGGTGAGAAAACATTTTAATTGTATTGCTAGATTACACATGAGTGATATTTGCCATTATTTTTGCTATTTGTAATAAACATGAATTATCAATTATCTACTAATTTCCTATAAAAGAAAAACTAAGATAATTTATAATTTTTTGGCTAATTTACAAAAACTTTTTTCTCACTTATCACAGCTATGAATTAATATTCTTTGACATTTCTTGTTAGAAATGATTATATATGTACAGAGTTACAGCTGGAAGATTTAGAACTCCCAAGGTAATAATGATCCTGTGCCTGACTACTGTTTTATATCTTTAAGAAAGGATTCATCATTTTTTACAAATTGAATTTAATTTTATAAGACTATAGAGAGAAATGTGACATCCAATAAGATCCTGATGGGTAAATTCATTCATTTATAATTATAGAACTATTTGCAAGGCAAAAATAGTAGATATCCCATAATTAATTAGACACAGAATCTGTCTTCCAATAGATTAATATTGGATAAGGGAAATAAATAGTACACTATTGGTAACATTGCAATAAAAATAAACCAAAAAAGCCATAATTATATAAAGTTTATATTATATGTGACCTATACTTTATATAATAAATATTGGAAAATAGTCTAAAATTGCTTTGATAAAAATGTGGAGGGCTGAGATAATAACAGAAGCAAGAGAAACTTGGAAGGGAAAGAAAAAGTATGGTAATCATCAACAATAGGAATTTAAGTTCGCTTGTCCAGGAGATACTCAGTATGCACTGAATAATTTATGTGTAGCACACCCTCATGGTATTAGGCATAGGGAGAACTCTTATGTCTCTTGTAAATTCCCAGAAGGCTATAAGGAAAAAAAAAAAATAAAAGATTATGTGAACTTAATTTATACAATGGTTTCCAAGTTATAAATTTCTTTTTGTAACTGTGTCCCCAGTTTCTCTTTAGCAAAGAAGTCATAAAATTTTACGTTCTAAATTAAACAAGTAATATTCATTGTAGTAACAAATATGGTTCCTTAATTGACTGAGAAAGATGACAGAACATTTACTTAATTTTGGGTTTAGGAATATAGGGGTGTGTGTGTGTGTACACACACACACGCGTGCACACGTGTGCATGCTCATGGGTATGTGCTTACGTATGTGTGCGTGTGTTTCAGCTTACTGAGGATAACAATTTATTCTTCCTCCCCATATTTCTCATTAACTGGAAATTGACAGAGCATGCTTATTTTAGGGATTACTGTTGATACAGACAAGGAATATTTTCTCATACTCAAACATTCATATGAACACATGAATGCCTAAGAGTAAGATTCTTTCTCTTTCTCTCTCTCTTTTTAATTTCCAGGCATAGATATTCTTCATCAACTAGGCCTTGGAGACAAAGATGTAAGACACTCATCATCAGTGACTGCTGTACCATCATCATCTACACCATTACCTCAGGGGGTCCATTTAACAGAATCTGGTGTCATTTTAACAAATGATGCTCATATTGAGTCACCTCTCATGAAAATTTTACCAGTCAACTTAGAACAGCCATTTACAATATTAATTGGGTTACAGTCACATAGAGTAAACAATGCATTTCTCTTCAGCATTAGAAATAAAAATAGACTGCAATTAGGAGTGCAGTTATTACCTAAAAAATTAGTAGTATACCTTGGAGGAAAGCAGTCTGTATTTTTCAACTACAGTGTTCACGATGAGCAATGGCACTTATTTGCCATTACTATTAGAAACCAAATTGTTTCAATGTTTGTTGAGTGTGGAAAGAAACATTTTAGCAGAGAGACTCTTTCGGAAGTCCAGACTTTCGATTCTAACAGTGTGTTTACCCTAGGAAGTATGAATAATAATTCTGTCCATTTTGAAGGAGTAGTATGTCAGTTGGATATTATTCCTTCTGCAGAAGCATCTGCAAACTATTGTAGATATGTGAAACATCGTTGTCGCCCTGAGACAAGCCATCTTCATACAACCATCGTACCAGCTGAGATACTGGAAAACTCTCCGTTGCCCAAACAATTTGGTGAAAAAGTGCTGTCAGAGGACACATTTACCAAAGGCAAAAGCATTCCAAATATCATAAAGAATGATTCTGCAACAGTCCATGAGCAACAAGAACACCAAATATCAAAATCTCAATTCATCTCTCATTCAAGGAATGTTTCTGCTGTGGATCTTGTAAACCATGGAGTTCAAGCCAAAGAAATGATCACTGATGGACATACTCAGACAAATTCAAGCCTGTCAATGACCCATCATCTCAAAAAGGCGAGAACAAATAGCAAGGAGAAATTTAGTTCTTTTTCAAATGTATCCAACAATGTCACACAGCATAATGATAGAGAAACTGGTCTGTCACCATTTAAGAAGATATCATCTATTCTTCCACATATAAAACAAGAAACAATTAGTAATCTCAAGAAGGCTATCACAGCAGATATACACACTAATGAACTCATGGAACTGCAACAGATTTTAAACACAACCTTATACAGAATGACAGATGAGCCGTCTGTGGACAATCACCTTGACCTAAGGAAGGAAGGTGAATTTGATCCTGATGCCTCCTATCCCATCGAAAATAGCTATGAGACTGACCTTTATGATTATTATTATTATTATGAGGATCTTAATACAATGCTCGAAATGGAGAATCTGAGAGGGCCAAAAGGGGACACTGGACCTCCCGTAAGTTGTTTTTTAAATCTGTCTTAATGCATTAACTTATCAAAAAAAGAAATCTCTAGACTGCAGAATACAGAATAGATGAGATCTGTTTCAGAAATGTGTCCTGGCTATAGTGATGGATTTATGCTTACTGTAATGCATCCAACAAGAATGCAACCGGGGCTCAAATATTATATTTTTTTGTTGTTTATATTGGCAGGCTGAAAGGTTACTTAATTCTGATAAAGTGGTGAGTAAGCTATATGTTTTTCTTGTTCAGTGGAAATTCAAACAAGAATTCAACTGCTAAATATAGATTAGCATTCTTTATAGAAAAACCATAGACTTAACACATAGTCATGTTAAGAGGACAGAAATGTTATAGTAAACTAAAGAAAAGCACATTAAATACATAAATTAAATTAATTGATAATTATTAAACACATCTTTCAGCAAAATAATATCCACTGAATTAAAATAGAGAGTAAAATTTACTTTAGTTCGAGATAATTTATAGTGAATCACTGCCTGGAAAAGGCAAAATCTTATGTTACCGTTCTAAATGTCACATATTTCATTACATCTTTAATGGTGTAGTTAACTTACGTTTACAGACTAATAAAAGCCCCAGGTACCCAATACAAAAAGTAGCTAAGAGCCCCCCTGCCTTTTCAGTAAAATTAAAAAAAAGGCAGCCAAATCACTTACTTAACAATGTCTAAACAAAACTATGTGATAATAGATTGATGTTTTTAGCTCTGAAATTCTTTTGTTGTGTAGGTACAATTACAGATGAACATTTGAAAATTTTCTAAATCATTTAAAACTCTTTTGAAGCTATTTAAAATTACATTGGGGGGTCTGGGTGAATGATGAAGAAATGATGAACTTTGTAGGGATTATTGCATAACTTCTTGAAGTAGATGTTTCTTGTGAAGTCTCTGAGGCCAGCCTGATTTTTCCTATCTGTAGGTGACCATTTCTTCTCCCATATGCCTCTGCAGTTCTCATCATCTCTGAAGTTCATTAAACCTATTTAGGTCTGTATCAGTTTTTTCCTGGTAATCTTTTGATATGAAGATTATTTTTATTTGATTATAGAAACATCTCCCTTTAGATCCTCAAATATTTTTCTTTTCCATTTTTCCACGTTCTTCTTCAGGATGTCCTTTGTGATGATAGATATTATCCATCATTTTCTCTATTAGCATGTCTATGTGATTGCTTTGTTCTATTTTGTGTGAATTCTGCACTCACATTCCTTTATTGACTTTTCAATTGTACTTAATCAGTTTTTATTGTATTGAACATGGCTTGCATCTAAAATAGTTTCTTTTTTGTTCTTTCATATCTTTCTTAAAACTCTTCTGGTTCACATTTCATTACCTTCATTGTTAGTTTTGTTTCTTATAACTCATCTTTGAGCTTTATTTTTATAGAAAAGTGGCATCTTGAAATTCTTTGCATCTATAGTGAGCTATGTGACTGGACTTTTTCTCTGTTACATGAAGTAATTCCTCTTCTGGTAAACAATTTTCATCTACTTTTAATTTATGTTTCTGTCCTCATACTTCCCCCTCCCCTCAATAAGTATGTAAAAGCCCCTAGCTGGTTTATTTCTGGTTATTATCCATTTTTAAAATAAAGGCAACTTTGGGCACCTAAATGGTTCATTTAGTTAAGCATCTGACTCTTGATTTTGGCTGGGGTTATGATTTCATGGTTCATGAGTTTGAGCTCCATCTCTGGTTCCATGCTGACAGCGCAGAGACTGCTAGGGATTCTCTCTTTCTCTCTCTCCTTCTCTCTCTGCTCCTCCCCTGCTCATGCTCTCTCTCTCAAAATCAATAAGTAAATTTAATAAAACAAAGGCAACTCTGACTGGGGCACTATTTGTTTTAGAATAGTATAGGGAGAGGCAGAGGGGAGTAGGGTGGAGTGGTACACAGTGTTAACTTAAGGTTGCTGCCTTTAAACACCATCCTGTATATATTTTGTCCTCTACCCAGAGACATATCTCCTTTTACTTTCGTGTGCAATTTGTTATGAAGCCCTTTGTTTCACAAGCCCTCTAAGAACTAATATGATGATTAATGCTCCCGCCTTTTACCCCCTCTCACCACCAGAAGTCTCCTGAGATTAGGAGGTTTGGTTGTAGATCCCATAGCAATGATGGGTTCCTCCTCTTTAGTTTTACCTTCTTACTCTTGGCTGTTTGGAGCTGGGTCTTCCCTGGATCATTAATCATATCTACTGTGGCTTTCTTATTCCCCTAAACCTCATCATTGTGTAATCAAAGGAATTTTGGAATGAACATTCAGATTCATGAACATTTATGATACTTTTAGATATCTGTAGCCTGTCCAAGATTTGAGATCTGAGGAGGTTTTCGTTTCTGGTCATCTCTCAACATCTTTTCTTACCCCAAAGTTTCTCAGTATTTGGAAGATAATCTTCATATTTTGTGGTTTGCGGTTGTGGCCCTTTCCTTGTTTCATTGGAGATGATTTTTTTTTCCTTTCTTTTGGTGTTTTTTGTTGTTTTCGGTGGGTTTTGAGGCATGGAGGGTAGTTTTAAAAATGTTCTCATTCTGCCATATTTTATGTAAATTCTCTAGTGATCTTTTTAAAAACACAAATCAGATCACATCAGTTAGCTGCTTAAACTCTTCAGTGGCAGAAGCCTAAAGCTCTTAGAATAAACAAAAGATGTTTTACCATAACCTGTGTGGTGATCTGGCCCCTGCTTACGTCTACGGTTTCCTCTTGTGCCACTTTCTCGTACTCTCCCTGAGTTTTCTTTTACTTCCTCAGTAAGTCTGTGCTCTTTGTTTTGTTTACTTATGCCCTCATTCATTTTACTCCCATTTTCTGGAGTTTTACTTTCTCCTCTTTTCTAACTCTTATTCATCTTTTCAATCTGAGCACTCACTTCCTCAGCAAAGCCTCCTCTGATACCACAAAGAAATTAGGTGCACTGGCTATGTTAATCTCTCTGTTGCTTGCCTTTGTGTCACTGAGTAAAATGTATAATTAGGTGCTTATCTGTTAACGTGTGTCTTTTTATCTAGACTCTAAGCTGCAGGAGGGCTGGTGCTTACTAATGCTTATCGAATGAGTGAGTGAATGAATTTTTAAAAGGAATTTTAGATGCAGAACTTCCAAGATTAATTGACCAGACATTACTATCTCTTAGAAGTTTTGATCTTGTGACTATATTTAAGGCAATTATGTATTTGGTAATATGTAACAATTACCTTAGTAGCCTGGGTGGCTCAGTCAGATGAGTACCTGCCTCTTGATTTTGGCTCAAGTTAAGATCCAATAGTCATGGGCTCGAGCCCCACGTGGAGCCCCGCATCAGGCTCCATTGGAGCCTGCTTAAGATTCTCTGCCTCTCTTCCTCTGCCCTGCTACTCCACTTATGTACACACTCTCTTAAAAAAAAAAATTACCCTAGTAATTATAATATTATAACTAACATTAATTGAGTGCTTGCTGTGTGCCATATATACCTTTAAAGAATTCATTATGCTATAGTTTACTGGCTAACTAAAATTGATCAGCCATAGTGGTAGGTATTCTATATACAGTATCTTTAATCACAATAACTGAAAGGTAGATTTTTATCATTGATATTTTAAATTTTTTATTTATTTCTAGGAGAGAGAGAGAGAGAGCAAGCGTGAGCAGGGGAGGGTCAGAGAGAGAGGGAGTCACAGACTGAAACAGGCTCCAGGCTCTGAGCTGGCAGTCAGCACAAAGCCCGACGCGGGGCTCGAACCCACGAACCGCGAGATCATGACCTAAGCGAAAGTCGGACGCTTAACCGACTTAGCCACCCAGGCGCCCCCGTTGATATTTTAAAGATGAGGAAACTAAAGTTTGGAAAGAGTAACTGACTCGTCTAAGGTCATTCAGCTAGTAAATCATTGAGGCCTGATTCAAACCTAGATTAGACAATTGCAAATCCATTACTCTTTTCATTGACTTGTACTTGTTTTTTTAATTTTTTAAAGTTTATTTATTTATTTATGAGAGAGAGTGTGTGAAAGGGGAAAGGGCAGAGGGAGAGGGAGAGGGGGAATCTAAATCAGGGCTCAACCCCATGAACCATAAGATCATGACCTAAGCCAAAATCAAGAGTCAGATGCTCCACGACTGAGCTGAGGCATCCTTGAATTGTACTTTCTCTTAATAACCAAGAATCTCAAAATTAAAGTGCTATTATTAGTACTTTATTTATAGAAAGTAACTTATTTTCATCAAACAAGTCATGCCATATAAAGTCAGTGTGTTTCCCTGGTTTGTAGAAATCCCTATTAATAATCTATTCTCAATGATTTAAAAATGTAAAATTGTAAAGAAAGTTTTAAAATTGAATTTTATATACTGCTTATTAAACAACTTAAATATTTCAATCATGACATAAAATAGACTTTCTTTCTTCCCCAGTGTCTAATATTACCTTTTCTATGTAAATGGAATAGTGTTTTCTTTTGTTGTAATATAGTGTGATAGAGTAATAGACCATCTAGACATTCTGTTTTAATTTATGTTTAGTTTCCCATTTTTCTTATTTTTTGGGACCTCAATTAAGTAGCTGTTAACTTCTGATTATAACAACAGAACCAGAATTGTGCAAAGGATTTCAATGTCTAAAAAAATAAGTGAAAGTCAATTTTTGATGGACACTAGTGATATGATATATGTTATGGGTAGCTGTTAAAATATTTGAACAACTCAGGAAGGAGAATGCCCTCAGTCTGAGGTTGAATGGAAATAGTACTTCTCTCTCAATGTTAGGAGATATATGAAAGGTTTTATTGGGACGCCTGGGTGGCTCAGTCAGTAGAGGATCTGACTTGAGCTTAGGTCATGATCTCACAGCTCGTGAGTTCAAGCCCTGCTTCGGGCTCTACAGTGACAGTGTGGAGCCTACTTGGGATTCACTATCTCTTCCTCCTTCTCTGACCATCCCCCACTTGCACTATCTTTCTCTCTCTCTCAAAATAAATAAATTAATTAATAAATAAGTTTTTTTAAATCAAGTTAGGGGATGGGAGAAGGAAAAATATAATTAAAAGAAAATGGACAGTTTGAAAAATATAAAGAGGATTAGAATACTTCAAAACAACTGTAATATAAAAAAGAAAGTTTTGAAGAGTAGTTAATATCAAGAATTGAGAAATGAGAAAAAATTCTGTATAAAAATGAGGCTCTTCGGTCATGCTACTTGTTAATGCTAGGGCTCACACTTTAACCCTGATATGTCGGATTTCAATGTTTGCGCTATTTTTAACACAATCTTGAATGAATATTTGTAATGTGAAATATGTGTATGCTCTGCGGACACCAAGAATAGTTCATGTCAGCAGAGTGCTCAGCAACAATTAAGTGAATTCAAGATGAATGAATGAGTATGTTAACCATGTCCCCAATGAACATATATTCTGCCCCAGTTGATTGTCAAAATGAAAAGACGACATAAGGCATCACATGAGGAAGTAAAGAAGTAGTTTCCTATTTCTTATTTGATATTATTTAATATATTTAATCAGAATACTTTAGTTTTCTATCTCTTGTTAATATTAAAAGCTTGTTGTACACTCTGCCCCTGCGAGTTCTCCTCTATTAAAGAGGGCTCTTGGACTGCTCAGGGCTTGTACGTTCAGGAAGTGTTCTTTGAATGGTGTCTCTTGGTTTCTCTTGTTGAGAGTTTGGTTATTTTGTTTCCCCACTTGTAGCGGTATTTGGAACTCTCCACCATGTGTACTTTGGCTTGTTTCTTGAGGTAGCCCGTGCCCCAGGAAGCAAGGTTCAGCGCACAGGCTAGGACAGAGGTGACCCGATGGTGGAAACTTGGTAGCTGGACACTCTCAGACTCCAGGGTCCCCGAGAAAGCAGTGAGCTCAGTTGGCTCCATGAGTCCCGGCATCTGTTGTCTCACCAGCCTCAGAGTTGTTGAGGGGTCTTCTCTGGATCCCACTCTGATCACTAACCAACATTAACCTTAAAAATAAAATGGCCAGAGGCGGGGACGCCTGAATGGCTCAGACTCTTGATTTTGTCTCAGGCCGTAATTTCAGTTTGTGAGTTTGAGCCCCACGTGGGACTCTGCGCTGACAGCATGGAGCCTGCTTGGGATTCTCTCTCTGCCCCTCCTCAGCTCATGCTCCCTGTCTCTCAAAATAAATAAATAAACTTAAAAAAAAATAAAACAGGTACTTTACCATCAAAAAGTAGCTTATTCTAGACAAGCAAGCTACTGCAAGTTTAATCAGAATACTTTAAAAATTGATCAGTGTTTGCTTTCATACTTTGTTTTGCAAACCATTGAAGTCTATGACTGACCTCCTGGTATTCTATATTTGGTGCAAGACAAACTTATTACTGAATATACTAGAAAGATCTCATAACAGTTTGACACATTATACAGATCCTTGCTCTAAGTCTTTTAAAAGAACATAACATAGTCAGTGCTTTATTTTTTCGGGGCAAGTCTTTTGAAATGTGTTTGAAAAGACCTATAGTTGTTGGTCTCCAAACCCTAAATTCAATTCTGCCTTCAGTAGTAAAAGTAAATTTAGGTAAAAATTACCCACAAAACTACTAGTTATGGTTCCTGTAAAAACCAGATACAGTGGCTGTAACCATAAGTCACAGACTTTCTGCTGCCATTTCTGGCCAGATTAAAGAGGACACTCGAGTTTCAATTCTCACCCCTGCTGATTAGGGTGAGGGGATTCATATTACTTTACAATCATCATCAGCTGGGAACTGGGGACTGAAAAAAAAAAAAAAAAGCCCTAAAGTGGGAATCTTGACAAGTCCTGTGAGAAAAGATGTGTCTGTTATTGTGCCTAATATCTTGGCGATTGTTTTCCAAGGGTCCACCTGGTCCAGCAGGCGTCCCAGGCCCATCAGGAAAGAGGGGTCCACGGGTGAGTAAATGGGCTCTGTGTCCCACTTGCTGTTAGCATTAGGAACTTTGCAGTGTGTTTTTTCCTAGCATTGTACACTATGTCTGTCCTTTAGAAACCTGCCTCCGTCTTCAAGCTTAGCCCTACCTTTGCCAATTCAAGAGAAACTCAGGAACACGTGCAGCTTGTTTATTTGAACATAAACACCCAGCCAAGGCATTCTCTGTGACCCTGCCTGAGAAGGATTATCAAATTTATAAATTAGTGGCTCTTCTGGTGCTACTTGTAATATCATTCTTAGTTATAAAGTGATCTCATCGATAGTTGAGAGCTCGAGGTGGGGTTCATTTGCTTTGGGAAATGAAGAGGAGTGGGTTGCCTTAAAATAGTACATTCCTGGATTACATAGTGGAAAATGCTGGAGCTACTGACTAGAAAAATAATTGACCTGAGGAAAAAGCTGCCTTAAGGATCAGCAGTGGTTTCTCACATTACACATGTCCAACAGAAGATTTACTGCTGTGTTAAAATTTGTTTCTTTCAAACCTAAAAAGTAAATGTGGACTTTTACTGACAAAAATCCTTCCAAGAGCCAGAAAACGAATTGCAACCGTGTGTTGCAAAGACAGATGCGCATGCCGTGTATAATCCACTTTCTTTCTTTCCTGATTTTTGTCTACCTCACACACAATTTAGTGAAAAATCATCTGGAGATAATATTTTAAGTTGTTCCTGCTCGCATTAAACTCTTGTCCTCATACGGACAAGAATGCTCCGATGAATGCTTATTGGCTGTAGCTGTGGTTAAATATTTGTTTCACTTGTCTATACTTGATGGCCTATCACATTCCGCCTAGTCTCTCATCTGCGTGCCCACCCTCCATCTTTCTAGCTCTCTCTCTGGAACCCACCTTTCTGAGGACTGGATCTCTCTCTGTACCAGTCCCATCCCCTATCCACTACTGAGGCTGTTTTCCTACGGCAAGGCCTTCAATGTCTGAGTCTCCATCTATTCTCATAGGACAGCAGTTTCCTCCTCTAACTTCTATCTATTTTTATCATTTATTTGTCCAATTCTTTCTTTAAAAGAAGGAACAGTATTCCTCTTCTCAAGGCTAATTATTAAACTTGCAACTTCACATTTTTTCCCTCTCCCTAGAGTTTATCTCATGTGGCAACAACCAAATAAGTATCCTTTTTCACAAAAACCTCAAACTTTCACTGATGTTAATTTTTCCCAAAGTTATCGTCCTAGTGCACTGTTGCACTATCGAACTTTGTAAAATGATAGTTTATGCCATTGCCCTACATCTACATCAGCGATCATTGGTAAAGCCCCATAAAATTTTCCACCTATTTTACAATTTTTAAATAATAATTCAATAATTTTTGAAAGTTACAAATGACGTGTCATAAAATCTAATATTTTTCTGTAGTTTTAATCTCGCTCGATTAAATTTTGCCATTGCTGACACCCATCTCTTTTCTGAAACACAATGTTCTTTTAATTCAGAATTGAAACTACAGAACAATAAGTAATCACTAATTACATGTTATATGTTAAGATAGAGGTATGGACGAAGACTTGAGAAGTAGGTACAAAACTCCACATGTGTACAGGGGGCCTGGAGACCTGGAAGGCTTTCTGGAGGTTGATCTTAGTTCCTCCATTTGACGGTTCTATAAACTTAAGTTTCTTCATTTGTTAATGGGAGTAAAAATAACCACCTTGCAGGATTGTCCTAAAGATTAGTAATAAGAAATAGAAAGTCTTAATACAGTTATTTACACATAGTAGATACTCAGGAAATAGAAACAATTATTAAATTCAAACCAGCAAATATTTATTGAGAGTCTAATATGTTCTAAGTGCTATACTGGCAATATGAAAAACAGTCTCTTTTCAAAAAATGTTTAACCCTATAGCTAAATGGCACATATTATAAAGTAGTTATACTAGCAATAAGATATTTAAATAACAGATTAGAACAGTCTAAGAAATATCCTAAAGCAATATACAGTTAATTACAAATTAACTTTACATGTAGCGATTTCTATGAAAGTAGGAAAGAGAAATCACTTTCTGATGGTGTATCTAGGGTTTAAAAATGAGGTCGAGGGGCACCTCAGCTGTTTAAGCATTAGACTCTTGGTCTCAGCTCAGGTGTTGATCTCAGGGTTGTGAGTTCAAGCCCCACATAACATTTATTTATATAAAAGAATAAAGAAAATAAAATAAAAATGACGTGGGATCTAGTTGAAACTTGAAGGATGATTTGGTCAGCTCTAGGGAGGCAAAGTTCAATGAATTGAGCCTCTAAGAGATGCATAATGACATAAGCAAAAGTCCAAGTGCAGAAAAGGTTAACACATGTTGACAGAAAGAGAAAGCATTTGTACTTCCTTATTTTAGGCTTCTTACTCTGTGCAGCTTTTAGAAGTAGCACCATGAAGTATGGCTGGAGATAGGGGTGAAAAATAAAGGCAGTGTTTTGAATCAAAAGACGGAAGCTACAGTACTGCTCTGTATGTAGGGTAGCTGTGCTTTCTAAGACTGAATAATCCAACATCTCAGAAAAAATTAAAAAAAAAAAAAAGCTTTGTGGAAAATAAAAAGGTAACATTCATTTTGATTAAGTTATGCCATATACTATTTATACTTACTGTTATTTGTATCCAGAGCTTTTCTAAAAGTGATCTGACTTTTTTTTTTTTTTTTTTTTTTTTTTTTTTTTTTCTTTTTTAAGGG
>NW_027531143.1:8975839-9037293 GCF_008692635.1 Crocuta crocuta | reverse complement strand
TGCAGGGCATACCAGGGCCACATGGAAATCCTGGGTTACCTGGATTACCAGGTCCAAAGGTGAGTGATGGCTAGTGAGTATCACATTATTTTCCACCATTAATAGTTACAAAAAGTATTTTTTTTTCCTTATGTTGAAAATTTTCATGATCTATTCTCCTGGCAGTCTTTGAATATGCACTACCGTTCCATTGACTGTCACCATGCCACACATCACATCCCCATGACCTATTTATTTCACAACTGGAAGTGTGTACCTCCCAACACCCTTTACCCATTTTGGCCATTTGACAGCACCTCCACCCTCCACCCCTGTAACCACCACTCTGTTGTCTGAATCCATAAATTTTGTTTTATTTGTTCACCTGTTTTGTTTTTTAAATAGCAAGTATAAGTGAGATTATATAATATTTGTATTTCTCTGTCTGACTTATTTCACTTAGCAAATGCCCTCAAGGTCCATCCATGTTAACACAAATGGCCATATTTCATTTATTTTATGGCTGAGTAGTATTCGATTGTTTGTGTATTTGTGTGTGATTGTGTGTGTGTGTGTGTGTTTATACCACAGCTTCTTTATCCATTCATCCACTGTTAGACACTTAGGTTCTTTTCGTATCTTAATTATTGTAAATAATGTTCCAACAAACATAGGGGTACATTTATCTTTTTGAATCATTGTTTTTGTTTTTTTTTCTGATGAAATGCCTAGAAGTAGAACTGTTGGATCATATGGTAGGTTTTTTTCTTCTTTTTTCAAAATTTTTGGAATTTATTTTTGAGAGAGAGACAGAGACATAGGCAGAGAGAGAGAAAGATAGAAAGAGAGAAGGAGAGAAGCAAAGAGAAGACAGAGAATCAATCCCAAGCAGGCTCTGTGCTGTTAGCCCAGAGCCTTATATGGGGCTTGAACTCAGGAACGATAAGATCATGACCTGAGCCAAAACCAAGAGTTGGACACTTAACTTACTGAGGCACCCTGGTGCCCCAATCATATGGTAGTTCTATTTTTGCTTTTACTTTATATTATTACTATAGTCCCTAAGTTGTATGTTTCACCTTTATAACTTATTTATTTTTAATTTATTGATGAAACTTCATATTGTTTTCCATAATGGCTGTACCAATTCACCTTCCTTCCAACAGTTCTTGTTGGCTCCCATTTTCACATCTTCACCAACACTAGTTTTTTCTTGTCTTTTTGATAATTGCCATTCCAATAGATGTGAAGCGATAAGTCATTGTGGTCTTGATTTGTATTTTCCTAATGACTAAGGATGTTGAGTACTTTTTCATCTGCCTGTAGGCCATTGGTACATCTTTTCGGGGGGAAAATGCCTATTTAGAAACTGTGCCCACTTTTTACTTGGATCTTTTGTCTCAATGTTGAGTTCTGTGGGTTCCTTTTCCCCACTTTCTCACCCTCTTACTTTTTAACTTAAATTTTAGTTAACATGTAGTGAAATATTGGTTTCAGGAGTAGAATTCAGGGATTCATCACTACACACAGCACCCAGTAGTCATCACAATAAGTGTCCTCCTTAATACCCATCACCCATCTAGACCATCTCCCACCCATCTTCCTCCATCAGTCTCCAGTCATTAAGAGTGGTTTGTTTCCCTCTCTCATCTTTTCCCCCTTCCCATATGTTCATCTGTTTTGTTTCTTAAATTTCACCTATGAGTGAAATCTAATGGCGTTTGTCTTTCTCTGATTGACTTATCTCACTTAGAATAATACAGTCTAACTCTATCCATATTGTTGCAAATGGCAAGATTTCATTCATTTTGATTGCTGAGTAATATTCCATTACGTATGTATACCATATCTTCTTTATCCATCCATCAATGGACAATTGGACTGTCTCCATAGTTTGGCTATTGTTGATAATGCTGCTATAAACACTGGGGTGCATGTACCCCTTCAAATCTGTATTTTTGTATCCTTTGGGTAAATATCTGATAGTGAAAATGCTGGGTCATAGGGTAGTTCTATGTTTAGTTTTTTTAAAGGAACCTCTACTCCAGAGTGGCTGCACCAGTTTGCATTCCCACCAACAGTGCAAGAGGGTTTCCTTTTCTCCACATCCTTGTGAGTTTTTAAAATATATTTTGGATAGTAACCTCTTATAGGGTATATGGTTTGTAAACCAATTCAGTATGATTTTCTCCAATTCAGTAGGTTGCCTTTTCACTTTTATGATTTCCTTTGCTGAAGTTTTTCAATTTGATGTGTTTCCACTTGTTTATTTATGCTTTTGTTGCCTTCACTTTTGGAGTCAGATCTAAAAAAAAAGCATTGCCAAGAATAATGTCAAGGAACTTACTGCCTATGTTTTCTAATAGAAATTTTATGGTTTTAGGTCTTAAATTAAAATCTTTAATTCATTTTGAGTTTATATTAGTGTATAGTCTAAGAGAGTGGTCTAATGTCATTCTTTTGCATATAGCTGTGCAGTTTTCCAAATGCCATTTATTAAAGAGACTATCCTTTATCCATTGTATATATTCTTGCCTCTTTTGTTGCAAGTTAATTGACCATATCTGTATTGGTTTATTTCTGGGCTATTTATTCCGTTCCATTGATCTATGTGACTCTTTTTATGTCAGTATCATATTGTTTTCATTATTGTACCTTTGTAATATAGTTTGAAATCGGGGAGCACAATGTCTTCAGCTTTGTTGCCCTTCTCAAGATTGTTTTGGCTATTCATAGCCTTTTGAGTTCCCATACAAATTTTAGGATTATTTATTCTATTTCTGAGAATGTTCCATTGGAATTTTGATAAGGATTGCATTTAGTCTACAGATTGCTTTGGGTAATATGGATATTTTATTGATTGATTGATTTACTTACTTATTTACAAGTGCTTATTTATTTTGAGAGAGAGAAAGATGAGAAGTAGAGAGAATAAGAGGGAGAATCCCAAGCAAGCTCTCCACTGTCATCAAAGAGCCCAACACAGGGCTTGGCCTCACAAACTGTGAGATCATGACTAAGCCAAAATCAAGAGTCAGGTGCATAAACTGATTGAGCCATTCAGGTGCCCCTATGGACATTTTAATATTAATGTCAATAACGTTAATTCTTCCACCTCCGTTTGTGCAGAATATCTTATATTTATTTGTTCTACAATGTCTTTTGTTAATGTCTTACAGTTTTTAGCATACAGTTCTCTCAACTCCTTGGTTAAATTTATTCCAAATAGGGGCGCCTGGGTGGCTTGGTTGGTTAAGTGTCCGACTTTCGCTTAGGTCATGATCTCACGGTTCGTGGGTTCGAGCCCCGCATCGGGCTCTGTGCTGACTGCCAGCTCAGAGCCTGGAGCCTGTTTCAGAGTCTGTGTCTCCCTCTCTCTCTGACCCTCCCCTGCTCACGCTGTCTCTCTCTCTCCTAGAAATAAATAAAAATATTTTTAAAAAAATTTATTTCTAGATATTTTATTCTTTTTGATGTAATTATAAATGGGATTGTTTTTTTTTAATTTCTCTAATAGTTCTTTGTTAGTGTATAGAAATACAATGATTTTTATATGTTGATTTACACCCTGCATCTTTACTGAATTTATTAGTTCTGACAGTTTTTCAGTGGAGTCTTTCAGATTTTCTATATATAGTGTTATGTGATCCTCAAATAGTGATAGTTTTATTTCTTACCCTTTCTAATTTTTTAATGTTTATTTATTTATTTTGAGAGAGAAAGAGAGAGAGAGAGAGCACGAATAGGGGAGGGGCAGACAGAGAGGGAGAGAGAGAGAATCCTAAGCAGGCTCCAAACTGTCAGTCCAGAGCCCAATACAGGGCCCGAGTCCACAATAGGAGATCATGACCTGAGACAGAATCAAGAGTCTGATGCTCAACTAACTGAGCCAACCAGGCACCCCATTCCCTTTCAATTTGGATGCATTTTATTTCTGTTTCTTGACTAATTACCATGGCTAGAACTTCTAATACTATGTTGAATAAAAGTAGTAGGAGTGGGCATCCTTGTCTTGTTCCTGACTAAGAGGAAGGACTTTCAGCCTTTCACCATTTAATATGATGTTAGCTGTGGGTTTGTCATATATGGCTTTCATTATATTGAGGTACATTATCTCTGTACCCACTTTGTTGAAAGTTATCATAAATGGTGTTGAATTTTGTCAAATGTTTTTTCTGCATCTACTGAGATGATCTTTGATTTTTATCCTTCATTTTGTTGATGTGGTATATCACATTGATTTATTTGCAGATGTTGAATCATCTTTGTATTCATGGAATAAATCCCATTTGATGATCCTTTTAATTTATTGTTGAATTTAGTTTGCTAATATTTTGTTGATAATTTTGCATCTGTGTCCATTAGAGATCTTGGTCTGTAGTTTTCTTTTTTTGTAGTATCCTTGTAGAATGAGTTAGGAAACATTCTCTCCTATTCTTTTTGGAAGAATTTGATAAGCATTGGTATTAACTCTTCCTTAAGAGCACCTGAGTGGCTCATTCGGTTGAGCACCCAACTTCAGCTCAGGTCATGATCTTGCGGTTTGTGGGTTTGAGCCCTGCATCGAGCTGAGCTGTCAGCACAGAACCTGGATTCTGCTTCAGTTTCTGTGTCTTCCTCTCTCTCTGCCCTCTCCTGCTCCTGCTCTGTCTCTCTCTCTCAAAAATAAATAAACATTAAAAATTTCTTTAAATAATAATAAAAAAATAAATATTTGGTAATATTCACCAATGAAGTTGTCTTGTGTTGGACTCTTGTTTGCTGGGAGGGTTTTGATTACTGCTTTAATCTCCTTACTAGTAATCAACATATTCAAAAGTTTATTTCTTCATTATTCAGCCTTGGAAGATTGTACTTTTCTAGGAATTTATCCGTTTCTTTTTGTTTGCCTAATTTGCTTGTATATAATTGTTCATAATAGTCTCTTATGATCCTTTGCATTTCTATGCTATCAGTTGTAGATCTCCTTTTTAAATAATTTTATTTGAGCCCTCTTTTTTCCTGAATAGTCTAGTTAAAGGTTTGTCAATTTTGTTTATCTTTTCAAAGAGCCAGCTCTTAGTTCATTTTGATCTCTTTTTTCTAGTTCCTTGAAATGTAAAGTTAGATAGTTTGAGATTTTTCTTGTCTCTTGAAGTAGGCATGTATCACTATGCACTTTTCCCTTAGAACTGATTTTGCTGCATCCGATAGATTTTGGTAAGTTGTATTTACATTTTAATGGCATTTTTAAATTTCTCCATTGATTTCTTCATTGACACATTGGTTATTCAGTAGCATGTTATTTAATTGTCATATATTTGTGATTTTTCAGTTTTCTTCTTCTAATTAATTTTTAGTCTCATATGATTGTGGTCAGAAAAGATGTTTCATATGATTTCAGTCTCAAACTTATGGAGACTTGATTAGTGAACTAAAGTATGATTTATCCTAGGGAATGTTCCATGTGCACTGAGAAGGATATATATATTCTGCTGCTTTTGGATAGAATGTTTTACATATATCTATTTCGTCCATCTGGTCTAATGTGTCATTAAAGGCCAGTGTTTCCATATTGATTTTTCATCTGGATGATTTTTCCATTGATTTAAATGGGATATTAAGGTCTCCTGTTGTTTTAATGTCAATTTCTTCCTTTAGCTCTATTAGTATTTGTTGTATATATTTGGGTGCTTTTATGTTGGGTGCATAAAAATTTACAAATGTTATATCCTCTTATTGAATTGACCCCTTTATAATGGGTCAATTATAGGTCATATGTAATGCCTTTGTCTTTTATTATAGTCTTTGTTTTAGTCTATTTTGTCCAGCTTTCTTCTGGTTTCCATTGCATGGAAAAAATTTTTTCCAAGCCTTCACCTTCAGTCTGTGTGTTTTTAATCTGAAGTGAGTCTCTTATAGGCAGCATATAAATGGTTCTTGTTTATATATACATTCAGCTACTTTTTGTCTTTTAGTTGGGGTATATAATCCACTTACATTTAAAGTATTTACTGATAGGTATGTACTTGTTGCCTATTGTTAATTGTTTTTTGGTTGGTTTGTAGTTCCTCTCTGTTCCTTTCTTCTTCTCTTGCTCTCCTGTGTTTTTATGACTTTATTTAGTATTGTGCCTATATTTCTTTCTTACTATCTTTTGTATATCTAGTATAAGATTTTACTTCTTGGTTTACATGAGGCTCACATATAACATCATATTCAGCTGTTTGTAATGGCTTATTTTAAGTTGATTAGCAACTTAAATTTGGTCGAATTCTGAAAGTCTACAGTTTTAGTCCCTCCCACATTTTTTTTTTGATGTCAGATTTTATATCTCTTTATATTCTGTGTCTCTTAACTGACTACTATGGTTATTTTTACTACTTTTGTCTTTTAATCTTCATAGTAGTTTTATAATAATCCACTACCTTGCTATATACTTACCTTTACCAATGAGATTTTACTTTCATACGTGTTCTTGCTATTAATTAATGCTCTTTCTTTTCAGCTGAAAGAAGTACTTTTAACATTCCGTGTGAGGCCACTTTGGTAGTGATGAACTCCTTTAGCTTTTGCTTGTCTGGAAAACTCTTTATCTCTCCTTCAATCTTACCAGCAGATTATTCTTGGTTGGTTTTTTGCCTTTCAGCAGTTTGGATGTATTGTGCCTCTTCCTTCTGGCCTGCAAAGCTTCTGAGGAAAAATCTGCTGATAGTCTTAAGGGAGTTTCCTTGTATATAACAAGCTGCTTTTCTCTTGCTGCTGTTGCAGTTCTGTCAACTAGATGTGTAACGATGAGAGAAAAGACAGACGACTTCTAAAGAAATTAGAAGTTTGTTTTTAAATTTGTGATTTCCTAACCTTCCAAGCTTTATTTGGAACCTTCAAGGGTATTTAGACCCGTACAAGGTTAAAGTAGCTAAAGGGGCCCAGCTCACGTTCCTTCATGGGGCTGAAGTGCCAGGGCACTTGCAGTGCTGCTCACAGCCTCATCTTTACAACATGAAAGAAGATAGAGAACATGGGAGGGGGACTTCCACATGGCTCTGTTCTCCTCCTCCTTTCCCTAACTTAGTAGTAATTCAGTACTCAAAAGAAACAAATAAGAAATATGGAGGAGTGATGAAGATAGTGATAGTATAAAGCTTTTGACTTAATTGACTTCTTAAGATGTGTAGTGAGAGGAGAAATATTTGAGAAAATAAAAACTTTGTATTAAATAGAAATTATTATTGTCTCAAGATTAAAAACAGTATATTTTTTAGTATTAACTTGTATAAATATATGTTTTGGTAAAATGATCTAGGAGGAGAGAGAAAAACTTGAATCTCAAAATCTCAAGTTTTAATATTGTATTTAGTAGTGTGGGTATAATTTTGACTGTTTATAACTTTTTACCAATAAAACATTTTTATGTAACCATGTATGAGGGAATTTTAAAAAGCCCTACTTTTAATTTGCAAGCAACTAACTAGACCTCTTGAGGACTAATCTTATAAGCTAGAATATTAGTCTTTAATTAATATTTAATTTAAAAATTTGTTAACTATATCCAAAATTGCCCAAACTGACCATGATCTGTTTTAACTACACATATTTGTGGAGGACATGATATTTGTGACAGGTGTTGAAAATTATCAGTGAGTCTTAAATGCATCAAATAAGGTTAGTTGGGTGTGATTTTATTTAAAAATTTCTTAGGTATTTACCATGCATTTTAGATTAATCAAGATCAATAGAACAAACTTTATAATCCTCCTATAATTTTTTAAAGATTATGCAAAACTGCAGATTGCATGGTCTTGACAATATATTTTGACATGTAATCCTAGAATTTATTTTCCTTTAAGGAATAAAAAATTTCTTTTAAATTAAGATATTTTAGAGTACAAAGACAGTTCCAAATATTTTTTTCTCAGTTCTTGTTTAACAAGAATAACATAGGTATAATTATTAGCCTCTAAGAAAATTGTATAAAAAGTCATCTTGTTCCTTGCCCAAGAAATAGTCTGTCCATTCAAAAGGAAGTTACCTGACTCTATGGCAAGAGCAAATTAAGGCAATTGCAAGTTCAGAAAGGTTTAATTGAACTAGGAAATGCAACACATAATGGAAATCTATACAAGCATATTTGGATTAATGTGCTTTATAAAAAATCACTAGAACCTAAAGATTCCTTATGTAAGTTAAATGTTTTGAAGCACATAAAGCATCTGGTAGAATACTTGTACATATTTGGCATTTAAGAAATGCTATTTTTCTTTTCTTGAAGGAGCTACTTATAAGGCAACTAAGCAAATTAGAAATGTGACTTACTGAAAATACCAGACTTCTTATTTGGTAAATTAAACTAAAAGGGGGGCACCTGGCCAGCACAGTGTATTAAGCGTCTGACTCTTGATTTCGGCACAGGTCATGATCTCAGGGTCACTTAGTGTGAAGCCTGCTTGAGATTCTCTTTCTGCTTTCTCTCTCTGCCCCTACCCAACTCATGCACACGCATTCTCTCTCTCTCTCTCTCTCTCTCTCTCTCTCTCTGTCTCTTTCTCTCTCTCTCTCATTCAGATAAAATAAGAAACAAAATACCTTAAGACAGCACATCAAAAATCTTCTATTTATAAGGCTATTTTAAAATTTATAAGAATAAAGCGTATTTTGCTAAAATATTTTAGATTTATGCAAAAGTGAATCCATTTTATTTTCTGTTATGCTTTTACAATAAAATTAGTATTATTATAAAGGACAAGAAATGTAAACTGATCTGGGTAGTTCTTATCTCTCTTCAGACGATATGAGTTCTCATGAATGTGCTGGTTGTTTCTTGATAGATTCTTAGTTGTTTGAGGGCAGGGGCCAGAACTTCTTCATCTTTGCATTTGTGTCTAGCCCAGTGCCCAGCATGTGCTGGGCACTCAGTAAATGTTAAACTGAACCAAAAAGCTGAGTTAATATTAGTAACAAGGCACTGGTATCATAAGGGAAAGAGCTTCTCATATCTGACAATTATTATGTGTCTGGCATGTCATTTAGTTTGATTTCAATTAAGAGTATTGTTCAGTGTAGGCTTTATTACCTCTTCCTTTGCCCAGAAGAAAACATACTTAGAGAGCTAAGTACTTAACCAAAGCAACACAATTTATAACTGGTGGAGTTATATTCAGAATTGAATCTGTCTTATTCTCTTCCTAACATCAGGTTGTCTCTCAAAACAGTGAGGAATTCATTTATAAAACACTGCCTGAAGGAGGAAGGGTAGGAATTTAAAGACTTTATGAATTCATTTAACAGTAGTAATGAAACATGTCTATTCCAATGGCCCAGCTTATTCTATGGAAACTGATAATAACATATAAAGATAAACTGCACAAAGAGTGAAACTGATTTCTAGTCCCTGAGACCTATGTTCTCAAAATCTTAAATAATAGAATGAAGTGCCACACAAAATTTTAGTGGTTATGTAGCAACTTTTTTTCAGCATTAGTAAGACTAGTATGATTTAAAATAAAGACAGTTGAGCTCATTAACTAAAATCATTAGCTGAAATCAGGGGACTAACGGTAGAAATGATGTCATTCTAAAAAAATAAGAAAGTAAATTCCATTTCCTATTTACTAGAGATAATGGCTTTTTTTTCTTGTCAGCAAATGCCATATGGGTTCATATTTTATCATATTTATCTATTTAATGAACTTTATTTGTAGGGTGATGAATATTTTTATTACTATTTATTAAACACATGATTAATTATACAGATCTTTAAACATAAGTAATGAATGCAGAGTCTATATGTTCAGCCTACCATATACTTATAATTCTACCCGAGGCAATCTTTTTGTGGTCAAGATATTTTTTTCCCCAAAAACATTTTTTTTTTAATTTTTTTTTTTTTTTAATTTTTAGGAGAGAGAGAGAGACAGCGTGAGCAGGGGAGGGTCAGAGAGAGAGGGAGTCACAGACTGAAACAGGCTCCAGGCTCTGAGCTGGCAGTCAGCACAGAGCCCGACGCGGGGCTCGAACCCACGAACTGCGAGATCATGACCTAAGTGAAAGTCGGACGCTCAACCGACTAAGCCACCCAGGCGCACCCCCCAAAAACATTTCTTAAATGACACTTAAAATCTTCCCATAAACATTTACAGTTTATGTTACTTTAATCAA
Organism: Crocuta crocuta; assembly: GCF_008692635.1. Classification (NCBI taxonomy): domain Eukaryota; kingdom Metazoa; phylum Chordata; class Mammalia; order Carnivora; family Hyaenidae; genus Crocuta; species Crocuta crocuta. The sequence continues at coordinate 9,027,177 of NW_027531143.1, read as the reverse complement.
GGCCAATAGTTGCTTCAAATTTAATCCAGTTACTGAGAAAGACAAATACCATATGATTTCACTCTTATGTGGAATCTAAAAACAAAACAAAACAAAAATTGAGTAAACAAATAAAAAACAGAATCAGACAAATAAATACAGAGAACGAACTGATGGTTGTCAAAGGGAAGGGGAAAGAGATAGGTAAAATGGGTGAAGTAGAGTAGGTGATACAGGTGTCCAGTTATGGAATGAATCAGTCACATGAATAAAGGGCACAGCATAGGGAATATAATCAATGATATTATAATATTTTATGGCCACAGGTGGTAGTTACACTTGTGTAACAAGTGTAAAGCATCAAGCATAGCATGATGTATAAAGATGTTCAATCACTGTGCTGTACATCTGAAACTAATGTACCATTATGTGTCAACTATACTCAGTTAAAACTACTTTATTTAAAATTCTTTAAAACATTTTATTTATTTGTTGAGAGACAGAGCATGATCGAGGGAGGAGCAGAGAGAGAGGGAGACACAGAATCTGAAGCAGGCTCCAGGCTCTGAGCTGTCAGCACAGAGCTCGACACATGGCTCGAACTCACAAACCACGAGATCATGACCTGAGCCAAAGTTGGACACTTAACCAACTGAACCACCCAGGTGCCCCAAAACTGCATTAAAATTAAATTAGATTTAAAAATCTTTGCTAATAAAAAGCAAACCAAAAAACCCAAGTTTAATCAACTATATGAAAAATCTAACCTTAATAAGCTGCAATAACAATGTCTCATTATTAGTATTAAATTAAATGTTATTAATAATACTTAATATTGAATCCCAAAGAATAATCTTAGTGCTATCTCTTTTCCTGGTTTAGACCTGATGTCCCCATGTCTTCTAAACTAGAAGTCCTATTTTCTTCACATGTGAATAAATAAATGTATTGAGTATACATGCTGACCCATTCTGAGAATTTTTGTTAAATTAAATTGCTATGAAAAATTTCCAGTCCAGCATTTTGAAAAGGTAAAGTATGTTAAAATGCCAAAGACTGAGGTGCTTCTGTTATTCTGGTCAACATAAAGACCTTCATAAGAGGACCACACAAAATAGTATAATCCTTTCCTTTGATTCTGTGCTTGTTACTTCAGGTAAAATATAACTTAAATATATTCAAAATGCCTCTTTCTGGATATCAAAGACTATTAGAGTCATGTCAAAAGGATTCCAGAGCCAATTCGAAAGACTCCTACCAGCCAATGAGTGATATGATTTGAACATCGTTAAGGATAATAACTGCAGCAGTTTGAATCACATCAAGTATCTCTAAATCCATGAGTTATAATGATGATAAATGCAGATAGACAAACAAACCCTCATTGGTCACCTTTAGAGGATGCTAAGGAATGACATCTGAAATTGTCAAATCCTCTCACACCAAGTGGGTATTTAACTCTGCGTTAGTGTTAAACTAACTCCCACAAGGGCTCACTACCACAGCACTGTCTACACTTCAGATGCCAGCCACAGAGGGGTTGTCCAGGCTACTCAAGCTACTGGATGACTAACTACCAATTCAGGGTTTCCCACAATCCCTCACTCCCCCATGTTTGATACTGGGTTAGAACAGCTCACAAATTCAGGAAAACAGGTTTCCCAATTTATTCTAAAGCATTCAACTCAAGAATAGCTAAATGGAAGAGATGCATATAGGGCAAGGTATGGAAGGTGGGGACTTGGAACTCCTATGCCCTCTTCAGGTGTGCCACCTTCCTGGCGTATCCATGTGTTCACTAACTGGGAAGCTCTTGGAATCTCTTTGTTCAAAAGTTTATATAACACAGGCTCTAGCACCCTCCTCCTCTCTCTTAAATTCCCACCCTCTAACCACTTTTTTGCCTTTCTGGTGACTAGTTCCCATCCTGAAGCTATCTATGGGTACCACCCTGAGTCACCTCATCAGCCTAGACTCAGATGTGGTTAAAGGGTATTGTTATGAATAACAAAAGACACTTGTGTGACTCAGGAAATTCCAAGGGTTTTAGGAACTCTGTGCCAGAAGCCAGGAACAAAGACCAAATATATATTTTTATTATACCACAATACCATTATTTTGAAAGAAGATAAATAGAAGAAAAATAAGGGGAAAGAATAAAAGCTTTCTTTAAAAATTATCTTGCCATTTAATCTTTTTTTTTTTTAATAGAATTTAACATCAGGACAACCATATAGTTGATGAAGGAAGGGTAGTTTCTCTTTGTAGAAAAAGCTAGGAAATGAGGAAAGCATGTTGGAATTTAAAATTACCATTTTTGTAATCCTGATGAAGAAAGGCTTGAAAAACAACAAAAATAACCCAGGAAGTCCAAAGGCCTTGAGGCAGAAGGCCGCTTGGCAGTCTTTGAGGATATGCTGAATAAGATAAATCCTGGAAGATAGATCAGAGATTTAGCCAGAGTCAAATTATGTAGGACTTTGTAGGTAAGGATTTTGGTTGGATTTTACTTTGTGTTGGATATTTATTACAAAGTTCTAGGTAAGTCACATCATCCAATTTTTTTTGCAGGAGGGTAGTTCTGGCTGTCACGTGGAGAATAGATTGGGGTAGGGAAAAAGTGGAAATACGGACACCAGTTTGAAGATCACTTCACTGGTCTACCCAAGTCCATGTCCTTGTTGATGGGTGATGATGACAGGGAATAGAGTGTAACAGTAGAGGTGGTGTGAAGTGGTCCCAATGTAGATGTATTTTGAGGTACAGTCAACATGATTTCCCAGTGGATTACATATGTGGTGTGAGAGAAAAGTCAAGACAATTTTTGTCTTAACCAGTTGAACGCTAGTATCGTGAGAGCTACCACTTGTTGGAATGAGGAGGAACATGATGTCAGGCTTTTGTTCCTTTGTTTAGCTTCTTTTGTTTTGATTTTGTCTGGGAGGAAATCAAGAATTCATTTCCATTAGGGGCACCGGGGTGGCTCAGTCGGTTAAGCATCTGACTTCAGCTCAGGTCATGATCTCGCGGTTTGTGGGTTCGAGCCCCACACCGGGTTCTGTGCTGGCACCTCGGAGCCTGGAGCCTGTTTCAGATTCTATGTCTCCCTCTCTCTCTGCACCCCCCCCCCCACTCATGTTCTGTCTCTCTCTGTCTCAAAAATAAATAAGCTATAAAAAAAATTTAAAAAAGAATTCATTTCCGTTAATATTTTCAAAGAAATAACTTTTGGCTTCCCCCCCCATGGACTCTTTAATATTGTTTTTAGCTCTATTTTAATAGAAGCATTTGGAGTTATAAATTTTTCTCTAAGGACTGATATAACTGCATCTCACATAATTTGGTATGTTGTGTATTCATTATCATTCAAATGGAAATATGTGCTTTCTTCTTTGACTCGTGGGCCATTTAAAAGTATGTTGTTTTGGGGGTGCATGGGTGGCTCAGTCGGTTATTCATCCAACTCTTGATTTCAGCTCAGGTCATGATATCATCGTTCATGAGATCAAATCCCATGGTGATTTTTGTGTTGGTACCATACTGTTTTGATTACTATTCCTTTGTACTATAACTGGAAGCCTGGAATTGTGATACCTCCAATTTTGTTTCTCTTTTTCAGCATTGCTTTGGCTATTCAGGGTCTTTTGTGGTTCCATACACATTTTAGGATTGTTGGTTTTAGTTCTGTGAAAAATGTAGTCGGTATTTTGATAGGGATTGCATTAAATCTGTAGATTGCCTTGGATAGTATAGACATTTTAACAATAATTGTTCTTTCAATCCATAAGCATGGAATGTCCTTTCATTTGTTTGTGTCATCTTCAATTTCTTTCATGAATGTTTTAGAATAAAGGTCTTTCATATCTGTGGTTAACTTTATTCTTAGGCATTTTATTATTTTTGTTACAATTGTAAAGGGATTTATATCTTTATGTCTCTTTCTGCCACTTCATTGAAATTAGTGTATAGAAACACAAATTTCTGTATGTTGATTTTGTACCCTGAAACTTTACAAAATTACCAGTTCTAGTGGTTTTTTGGAGAAGTATTTAGAATTATCTATGTATAGTATCATGTCATCTGTAAATAGTGAGCTAGCTCAGAGCCTGGAGCCTATTTCAGAGTCTGTATCTCCCTCTCTCTCTCTGACCCTCCCCTGCTCATGCTGTCTCTCTCTCTCTCCTAGAAATTAAAAAAAAAAAAAAATTTAAGTATTTGGTAGAATTCGCCTTTGAATCCACCTGGTCCTGGACTGTAATTTGTTGGGAGTTTTTTGATTACTGATTCAATTTCATTGCTGGTAATGAATCTGTTCAAATTTTCTATTTCTTCCTACTTTGGGAAATTTTTGGTAGGTTATATATTCCTAGTAATTTATGCATTTCTTCTAGTCTGTCCAATTTGTTGGCCTATAATTTTTCATAACATCATAATATTCTCATACAATTCTTTGCATTTCTGTGGTGTCGCTGTTATCTCTCCTCTTTCACTTGTGATTTTGTTTGAGTTCTCTCTTTCTCTCTTTTTATTTTATTTTATTTGATTGATTCTGGAGAGAAGTTTGTCAATTTTATTGACCTTTTCAAAGATCTAGCTTCTTGTTTCATTGATCTGTTTTTTTGTTTTGTTTTGTTTTAGTTCCTGTATCAATTATATCTGCTCTAATCTTTGTTTCCTTCCTTCTGCTCATTTTGGGTTTTGTTTGCTGTTCTTTTTCTAGCTCTGTGAGATGTAAATTTAGGATGTTTATTTGAGATTTTTCTTGTTTTTGAGGTAGGTCTGTATTGCTATAAACATCTTTCTTAGGACTGCTTTTGCTACATCTCAGATATTTTTGGACATGTATGTTTTCATTTCCATTTGTTTCCATGTAATTTTTTATTTCTTCTTTGATTTCTTGGTTGACCTATTCATTGTTTAGTAGCTTGTTATTTAGTTTTCCTGTATTTGTGCTCTTTCCATATATTTTCTTATGGTTGATTTCTAGTTTCATAACACTGTGGTCAGAAAAGGTGTGTAGTATGACTTTGATCCTTTTGAATTTGTTGAGACTTGTTTTGCAATCTAATATGTGATCTCTTCTGGGGAATGTTCCATATGCACTTGAAAAGAATGTGTACTCTGCTGTTTTAGGGTGGAATGGTCTGAATATATCTGTTAAATCCATATGATCGGGTGTGTTGTCCAAAGCCACTATTTCCTTGTTGATTTTCTTTCGATGATCTGTCTGTTGATGTAGGTGGAGTGTTAACGTCTCCTACATTTATTGTATTACTATTGATTAGTTCCTTTATGTTTATTATTAACTGTTTTATGTATTTGGGTGCTCTCATGTTGAGTGCATACATATTTACAATTGTTATATCTTCCTGTTGGATTGTTCCCTTTATGTTTATATAGTGTCCTTTGTCTCTTGTAACAGTCTTTGTTTTAAAGTCTATCTTGTCTTACATAAGTATTGCTAATTCAGATTTCTTTTGACATGTATTTGCATGATAAATGTTTCTCCATCCTCTCACTTTCAATCTGCTGGTATCTTTAGGTTTGAAAGGAAGTCTCCTGTAGATAGTATATAGATGGGTCTTTTTTTTAATCCACTCTGTCACCCTATGTTTTTTGGTTGGAGCATTTAGAACATTCCCATTTAAAGTAGTTATTGATAGGAGCACCTGGGTAGCTAGGTTGGTTAAGCAACCCACTTTGGCTCAGATCATGATCTCACAAGTTTGAGAGTGGGACCCCATATCAGGCTCTGTGCTGACAGCTCAGAGCCTGGAGCCTGCTTCAGAGTCTGTGTCTCCTGCTCTCTTTCCCTTCCCCCACTTGTACTGTCTCTCTCAAATAAACATTAAAAATAAAAAAAAAATAGTTATAGATAGATTTCTATTTATTGCCATTTTGTTGCTTCTTTTGTGGTTGTTTTTGTAGTTTTTCTCTGATCCTTTCTTATCTGGCTCTTTTTCATGGTTTGTTCATTTTCTTTAGTGATATACTAGATTCTTTCCTCTTTATTCTTTGCATATCTATTTCTGGTTTTTGATTTGTGGTCACCATTAGGTTTGTATATAACATATTTTTGCATATAGCAGTCTGTATTAAGTTGATGGTTGATTCAGGTTGAATCCATTCTTTACTCCTCCCCCCCTTTTACATCCTTTTATTTTTGAATCCCTTTACCAATTTTTACAGATGTACTTATTTTCATACTCTCATTTATGGTCTTTCCTTTCCACCCAAAGAGTCCCTTTAGCATTTTTTTTTTCTAGGGTTGGTTTAGTGCTCATGAACTCCTTTGGTTTTTCTTTGTCTAAGAAACTCTTCATCTGTCCTTCTAGTCTGAATGACAGCCTTGCTAGATAGAATATTCTCAGCTGCAGAATTTTTTCTTTCAGTGCTTTCAGTATATCATGCCCCTCCTTTCTGAGCTGAAGTTTGAAAGTTTGTATATTTTGTAGTTTTTGTTCATAGTGTTCAATAAATGTCAATTAGATTAGGGTGGTTGATGATGGTGATCAAATTGTCTTTATCCTTACTAGTTTTAATACAGTTGTTCCATTAATTACTGAAAGAGGTGTGTTAAAATATCCAGTTATGATTTTTTGGATTTGTCTGTTTCTCTGTGTAGTATTTAGGAAGTATTTAGTCAGTGTTTGTTTCATTTACTTTGCAGCTCTGTGTTCTGCCGACATGTTTAAGGATTGTTGTAACTTTTTAATGAACTGATACTTTTTACTTTTTATCATTATCAAATGTCTCTTATCTCCAGTAACACTCCTTTTCTTCAAGTCTAGTTTGTCTGATAGTAACAGAGCCATACCAGCTTTTATATGCTTATTGTATACCTGGTATATATTTTTCTTTTCCTTTATCTCTCTATATTTAAAAATCATCTCTTATAGATAATATATATTAGCTCTTGTTTATCTAGTTTGATAATCTTTGATATTTAACTGGAATGTTAAATGTATTTATATTTCTGTAATTACTGGTATGATTGGTCATAGCCCACATTGTCATTTCTTTTCCATTTATCCCATATTTCTTTGGTTTCTTATTCCTCCTTTACTGCCTTCTTTGGGATTAATCACATATTCTTTGGTATTCCATATAGCTTCTCTATTGGTATTTCTTCTATATCTGATTGATTGATTGATTTTAGTGGTTGCTCTAGAGATTATGATATGCATCCTTAACTCATTCTAGTTTACTAGAATTAACATGGTACCAGTTCATATTAAAATATAAGACCCTGTGACATCATGATTCGATTTACCCACTGTTCTTATCCTTTGTATTTTGTTGTCATTTATTTTACATCTAAATCATTATAAACCCAAAAATCCAATTTAGTAATTTTCATACTAAGTAATCAGTCTTTAAAGAAATTAAGAAAAGAAACAAACAAAGGAGTAACTTATATTTCTGCATTTATTTTCATTTCCAGGGCTCTTCATTTCTTCCTGGAGATCTGAGTTTCTACTTGGTATCACTTCCCTTTAGCTAGAAAAAGTTCCTTCAGTATTTCTTGGAGTGCAATTCTGCCAGTGATGGATTCTCTTGGCTTTTATTTACTTGAAATTTATTTTATCTATGTTCTTTGAGGGATATTTATATAGAGTATAAAAATTTGGTTGACAGTGTTTTTCTTCCAGCACTTTAAAGGTGTCTGTGGCTCTTATCTTGTGATCTCCACTGTTTCAGATGAGAAGTTAGTTGTTATTCCCCTCAGTGTAATGTATTATTTTTCATTGGCTACTTTTGAGATATTTCTCTATCTAGATTTTAGCGGTTTGATCATGTAAGTGGTTTCTCTTAGATATTTCTTGTTTGGAGCTCACTGAATGTCTTGGATCTGTAAGGTTTTAGTATTTCTGTAATGAATCTGGGTTATTTGGGGCCATTGTTTTTTCTTTTGTAAATTTCTTTTTCTATTTTTTATTATTTAAAAACAATTTTTTAAATGTTTATTTTTGAGAGAGAGAGTCAGAGTTTTTGTAAAGGAGGAGCAGAGAAAGAAGAAGACACAGGATTCGAAGCAGTCTCCAGGCTCTGAGCTATTAGCACAAAGCCAGACAGAGGGTTCAAGTTCATGAGCCATAAGATCATGATCTAAGCTAAAGTCAGGTGCTTAACTGACTGAGCCACCCAGGTGGCCCCGGCCATTATTTTATCAAATAATCTTTCTATCCCATTCTTTCTTTCCTCTCCTTCTGGGACTCTATTTACATGTATGTTAAGCTACTTAATGTTGTCCCACAGGTTACTAGAGAGCTTTACTCATTTTTGTCATTTTTTTCCTCTTTACTTCAGATCAGTTAACTTCTGTGGATCTCTCCTTAAATTCACTAAACTTAATTTCTGCCTTCTCTAATATACTATTAATCTCATCCAGAAAAATGTTCACTTCAGATACTCTATAATAAACTCTAGGATCCTGGTGCTCTTTTTTGTCTGACGATATTTCTGTGTTCAGTAATTATGATGATAGTTTACTTTATGTCCTTTAACATATTTATAATAGTTAATTGAAAATCCTTAACTACAAATTCCAATATCTGGGTCCTTCTTAGATCTGTTTGTATTGACCACTTTTTTCTTTAACTCAGGTCAGATTTTACTTTCCTTTGTATGTACAGAAAAAATTGAACATATACTGGATATTACGGATGATATGTTGAAGAACTTTCGATTCTGTTGTCTTCCTTTGAAATCCTTTGATGACTGTTTTTTTTTTTTTGGTCTGTAAGCAGTTAAATAACTGGTCTTAAACTTATACAGGTTTGGTAAATTTTTTAAGGGACAGATTTGTTTTAATTTTGTTTATAGTGTTAATGTCAGTCCTTTTAGTTCAAGGATATAGTATTTGCTTCTAAAGTATAACCTATCACATTTCAATGGAAAGGTGATTACCAAGGCATTTACCATGTTCCTTTAAAGTGATGTGGCTCAAATCCCAAACTATTTCTGCTGTGGTGGCCAGCAGCTAAAATTTATATTCAGTTATACATATTGGTTGCTGTTTTTTGGTGAACTCTTTGGAATCTGTCTCATGCAACCACATTCGGTATCCGCCAAGAATTGAAGAGAGTCTTTATCCAGATCTGGGGGAAAGCTGTCTTCTTACTCTCTTCCTAGGATTTTCTCCCTCAATTTACAGTTATTCAGGTAGTCTCACACTCTGTCCTCTGACACCATTAGCTAAAATGCCCATCGTTTTCTGCTTGAATTCTAGCCATTCCATGAAGACTGGAGAGGGCCTTTAGAAGAAAAACTGTATTAATGTGTACTGTACCAAATGTGGTTCTCTTCTTTTAAGAGTTGAATCCCCTCCAGTGTGTCCCAGTTTTTGATTGTTCATCTGTGGATTCAAATAGCTTTATATATGTATGTATATCTGTATGTATAGATAAATGTAAACAAAGAAGTGTCCAAGGACCAAATCTTGGGGTACCCCAGAGTTTAGTATATTAGGAAGAAGAAGAGGGACTAGCAAAGGAGACTGGGAAAGAATGACCAGTGAGGTAGGGTAGGGACAATAGTCTGAATGGATTAAGTCCAGGAGAGAATGGAAGAAGTCTCCTCATTAACATAGACAAATTTCTAAGAGTTTTTCTCTAACAAGGAATAATGTCATGGAGCAGAGAAGGGAGATTTGGGTGCAAGGAAAGTTTTTTAAAAATTTTTTAATGTTTTATTTATTTCTGAGAGAGAGACAGCATGAGCAGGGGAGGGTCAGAGAGAAAGGGAGATTCAGAATCTGAAGCAGGCTCCAGGCTCTGAGCTAGCTGTTAGCACAGAGCCCAATGCGGGGCTTGAAACCACAAACCGAGAGATCATGACCAGAGCTGAAGTTGGACACTTAACCAATTGAGCCACCCAGGCACCCTAAGGAAAGTTGTTTTTAAGATAGGAGAGATCACAATGTGCTATCTGGTCATGCCAGTTATCCTGGAAAGAAGTAAAAATTAAAATAATGTAGGGAGGACACTATCAATGATGTCCTGATGAGAAAGAATGGTGGGTTTGGCTATGAAGGGAGAGTATTTGGAACAGATTTAGGTGAAGTAGTAGATTTGGTTGTGACAGGTTGTGAATACTAAAAGCCAGACCACCCACTCAGCATAAAGAGAGAGGTTATGAAATAGTTATCTATGAAAATAAGAAAGTGAATTGACTAAGGTATTTATTAGACACACCAAAAAACAAAACAAAACTAACTAATGTAAAAAGTCATGAATTTAAAGTAAGATTTGTCAGCATGATTGTTTTCTTTTAGTCACATTCAACTGCTAGGGGATGGGACAGAGTAGGTAGTGAGTTTAGATTTAAGAATTGCAAGCTCCTAGGTGGCTCAGTCAGTTAAGCGTTTGACTTCAGCTCAGGTCATGGTCTCATGGTTGGTGAGTTCGGTTTGTGAGTTTGAGCCCTGTGTTGAGTTCTGCACTCACAGCACAGAACCTGTTTCTGATCCTCTGTCTCCCTCTCTCTCTGCCCTTCCCCTCCCTCTCAAAAATAAATAAACATTAATTAAAAGAATTAAAATAAACATTAAAAAAAGATTTGCCAGGTAAGCTTATAAGATAGAGGGCAGAAAGAGGAAATGGTGTCATTTAGGTACATCAGACCTTAGTATTTAGGCTGCTTAATGGTTGAAAATGAGGCCACATGGGGGATAACACAGTGCAAATGTGGCGAGATCACATATTAGCAGATCCAGTAGGTCAAATAATTGTTAAAGTTGTGAGGACATAGAGAGTGAGCTAAAATGATAGGAAGTGATGGCTAGAGAATCCAATGCTTAAAATTGAGATTATGCATCTTGTATAGTTATTAGTAATGTTAAAGTAAAGAATATTCTAGTGATGTTACCTCAAGATCATTATACTTAGTATTTCTTTTATGGGACTCTTCCACTTTAGCTCTTCCATATTTGAATTTTTAACTCCAAATTCTTTTCATTTAAATTTTGGTTCTTCATCATTCAAGAATTGTGTTCTCTGCTTTTTAAGATATCAATAATTGTAAAATTGATTTCAATGATTTTCTTTCATCTTTTTATTTTTAATACTTATATTTTTTGTACTCTATAGAGGGTTTGGCCTATATGACCCTATATATTATAAGCTAATCTAGGTACATATTATTATTATTATCGTTATTCCCATTTTACAGAGGAGGAATATAAAATTCAGAGAGATTAAATAATGTGTTCAGTCTTTTCACTCCAAATCCCTGTTTCAATTATATTGAGTGGACTCTAATTCGATAAATCTGTTGTAACATGTTAATGCACCTAGTACTTGGGGAGTGTTCCTCCCTAGGCAGAAGGCCCTCTGGAGATCCAATAATAGTCTGAAAGAGCTGCTCTGCTAGTGAGGATTTTAGAACAGTGGAAAAGGTGGAACTTTGAGAATTCTTTGAGTAATAAAATAATAAAGGATCGGCAACTTCCTTTTGCTCTTACTAACACTCAAAAGTATATATAGCTCCTTAAACAAAAGTCATGTAAAAGTAAGTAGAAGTCAATTATCAAAGTCAAAGTCAGTTATGATTAATTTATAAACATTTTTAATAACGAGAATTTGAAAAGCCAATCAAGTATGACTAAAAACATGTTGGGAGTCATGAAATTAATACAAAATTAGGGACAGAATAAGAGATTTTGGAGTATTTTTTAATACAGAGAAATATGCCCTACTACTTTGACATTTTAGGTAAAATTGGCATGTTCAATAATCTCTACTCATTCATTTTATACTAGGGAGGATCAGCCCACAACTGGCCAAGTTAAAAGCACTTCCTTCATGTTGACATGGAATTATGGTTATAGAACAAGTTGATCAATTAACTGAAGCACCTTTATGGGGGAATAAAAGAGTTTTGGCATATATTTCTTTAAAAATATGTTGCCCAGATAATAAAGCTTATAATTAAGAAAAACCCCTTTCTTTAAATCTGATTTTTATTGATCTATTGATTACTTTTATCCCCTTTCTTAGATATTTCTTTTTTAATGAGGTTGAAATGTTAAATTAGTTGACAATATTAAGAAAGCAGACAAGTAATAGAAAATTCAGATAGAACCTAAAAATAAGAATTTTTTTTCTTAAATAGTTTATTGTCAAGTTGGTTTCCATGTAACATGCAGTGCTCTTCCCAGCAAGTGCCTTCCTATATGCCCATTACCCCCCTTCCCCTCTGCCCTACCTCCCATCAGCCCTCAATTTGTTCTCAGCATTCAAGAGTCTCTAATGGTTTGCCTCCCTCCCTCTCCCCAACTATTTTTACCCTTCTTCTCTCCCATGGTCCTCCATTAAGTTCCTACAGTATAGTATAGTAATACGTATAGTAATCCACCTATACGTGTAAACATATGGTATCTGTCCTTCTCTGCCTGACAACAGAGAAGGTCTCTCAGCATAACACCCTCAAGTTCCATCCATGTTGCTACACATGGCCAGATTTCATTCTTTCACATTGCCATGTAGTATTCCATTGTATAGATAAACCACATCTTCTTGATCCATTCATCTGTTGATGGACACTTAGGCTCTTTCCATGTTTTGACTATTGTTGAGAGTGCTGCTCTGAACATTGGGGTACACGTGCCCCTATGCATCAGCATTCCTGTATCCCTTGGGTAAATAGTTTTCATCATACAGATATCTTATATCTTTGGTTAGGTTTATTCCTAGATATTTTATGTTTTTTTGTGCAATTGTGAATGGGATTAGTTTCTTGATTTCTCTTTCTGTTGCTTCTTTATTGGTGTATAAAAATGCAACCAATTTCTGTGCATTGATTTTGTACCCTGCAACTTTGCTAAATTCATGGATCAGTTCTAGTAGGCTTCTGGTGGAGTCTGTTGGGTTTTCTATGTAGAGTATCATATCGTCTGCAAAAAGTGAAGGTTTGACTTCTTCTTTTATAAAAGAAGAATATAAGAAATAAAAGTTCTGATGCCTTTTATTTCTTTTTTTTTTTTTGTCTGATGGCTGATGCTAGGACTCCCAGCACTATATTAAACAACAGTGGTGAGAGTGGACATCCCTGTCGTGTTCCTGATTTCAGGAGGAAAGCTCTCAGTTTTTCCCTGTTAAGGATGGTGTTAGCTGAGGGCTTCTCATAGATGGCTTTTGTGATGTTTAAGTAAGTTCCTTCTATCCCGACTTTCTCAAGGGTCTTTATTAAGAAGGGTCCATCCCCTAGCTTTCAATCTGAAGGTGTCCTCAAGTCTAAAATGAGTTGCTTGTAGACAGCAAATAGATGGATTTTGTTTTTTTATCCATTCTGCTACCCTTTGTCTTTTGACTAGAGCATTTAGTCCATTTACATTCAGTGTTATTATTGAAAAATATGGGTTTAGAGTCATTGTGTTCTCTGTAGGATTCATGCTTGTGGTGGTGTCTCTGGTACCTTGTGTTCCTTGCAATATTTTTCTCATAGGGTCCCCCTCAGGATTTCTTGTAAGGCTGGTTTAGTGGTGACAAATTCTTTCAATTTTTATTTGGAAAGACTTTTATCTCTCCTTCTATTCTGAATGACAGACTTCTTGGATGCATATGTTTTCTGTTCATCACATTGAAGATTTCCTGACATTCCTTTCTGGCCTGCCAAGTTTCAATAGACAGGTCCGTCACCACTCTGATAGGTTTCCCTTTGTATGTTAGGGCCCTTTTCTCCCTAGCTGCTTTCAGAATTCTCTTTGTCCTTATATTTTGCCAGTTTCACTATGATATGTCATGCAGAAGATCGGTTCAAGTTACGTCTGAGGGGAGTTGTCTGTGCCTCTTGGATTTCAATGTCTGTTTCCTTCCCCAGATTGGGGAAGTTCTCTGCTATAATTTGCTCAAGGACTCCTTCAGCACCTTTCCCTCTCTCCTCCTCTTCTGGAATTCCTATGATATGGATATCGTTCTGTTTGATTGTATCATTCAGCTCTTGAACTCTCCTTTCATGTTCCTGGATCAGTTTATCTTTCTTTTCCTCGGCTTCCTCTTTTTCTATAATTGTCTTCTAATTTGCCTACTTTCCTTTCTGCCTGTTCAGTCTGTGCATTAGAAGCCTCCATTTTATTATGCATCTCATTTATAGCAAAAAATAAGAATTTTTAATGTGATATTTGTAAATCATTGGCCACAAAGAACTTTATTATATTTGAAATTCTCAAGGGCCATCATTTCCTAACTACTTTTAAAATTCTTTGGAAATACTGCCTAAAATCAATTGGTTAGGTTTTCTAATAAAAGACTAAAATTTATAAAAAGCAACAAATAAGATTTTTGTTTAGTAGATATTGTGATATGAGAAAAAAAATGGACCTGGTTTTCCAGTACTTTTCTAAGCAATTTTAATCAATTCATTTAAACTTTCTGGATCCTCATTGTTTCTTTATCTATAAAATGTGATTTACAAGATAAGCTCTAATATCTTTTATAAATTCTAAGTATATTACCTTTTTTGTTGTTGTTAAAGGATTGAGTTCTTAAAATATTGAGATATCATATCACTAAAGCTGTTTCTCGCATCCCATAATTTTATAACAAGTCGTCTAACATTGGAGCCTTGGATCACTTAGGTGGCTCAGTTGTTTACAGGTCTGACTCTTGATTTCAGTTCAGGTCATGATCTTTCAGTTCATGAGATCAAGTCCCACATTGAGCTCCATGCTGACATCAGAGAGCCTACTTGGGATTCTCTCTCTATCTTTCTCTCTCTTCCCTTCCCTGATCCTATGCTCTCTCTCCCTCAAAATAAATAAACAAACAAATAAATAAATCCATAAAATACAATTTTAACCTTAGTACTAGAAGTGGTGATAGCTATGGAAGTGAAGAGGTCATCCTGGAAAAGAGTCTTTCCTTAAAAATGAACTTTGTATAACATAGACCTTTTTGCCAGTGAAGACTTATTTCTAATTTGTAAAATGAAAAGACTTACTGAGGAACACGAAGGACTTTTCCATTGGTCTTCCTTCTTTCATCAGTTTGTGTGGTACTTGAAAGATATGTGAAAGAAAATAGAACTATTTCTCATAGAGTGAAAATAGCATTTAGAACTCTCTAGGAATGGAAATTATTACTAGTTGAGAATGGTGATGAAATCAGAATTGGAATAATAAAGAGTCTCAATTGTGGCTCTTAATTTTATGAGACGGGAAATAGAAAAAGAGATACTTTGCCAGTATGCATAATAAGAAAGTTTACATTAATATTGTGCAAAAAAATTTGGCTGAGATCTAATGTCATATTTCTCTTGAAAAGTAAAACATGATTCCCGGAGTATGAAAGTATCTATTTTATATCTGTTTTGGGAATTAGAGGTGTACTATTGTTTTGTTTTTTTTTTTCTTTATTACTTAAGTAGTACATGTCCATTGCAAAATTTTGGAAAATGTTTAAACTTAGTATGATACCTTAAAATTATAAGAATTACAAGCAGATTTCTTTTACTAACAGTATCCAGTTTTCTAATGCTAACATAGGAATTATAACTGAATGTGTCACAAAAGTAGAGAAGTTAATAGAGCCTGTCTGTGGGTCCCTTAAAGAAAGATGTTTCAATGGTAATATAACTTTGTTAGATTTAAAAAGTTATCTATGTCTGACAATCTTCACAGCATTTAAAAATAAGGCTTATAAAAATCTACATTAAAAAAGTAAATAATCCATGCCCATCTCAATTTAAAATAATTTCATTTAATAGCATATAATATATATAACATCTGATGACACATACAGCTGAAGAAGTGTGATATGCTATATTTAATTTATGCTTTACCAAGTGTTTTATAATTGTTTTTACCTAGGGCCCCAAAGGAGATCCTGGACTTTCCCCTGGTCAAGCTGTTCCTGGAAAAAAGGTAATTAGTTGCCCATGGAATAAAATCATGGTGATATATTTCAAGCATTAAAAAAATTTATCTTTTTTAAAAATATTTTTTAATGTTTATTTATTTTGAGAAGGGGTTGGGGCAGAGAGAGAAGGAAAGAGAATCCCCTTAACAGACTGAACCATCCAGGTGTTCCCCTTTTTATCTTTTTTAAATGCAGATTTTGCTTGATATCAGAGAAGAGAGAAACTAGCAGATTTTAATGGAGGAAGACATATTTGAAAAATAAATGATATCATCAGCTTAATTTATCAGTTGAAATCCTAACTTTAATTTTATTGAGTGTCTACTACAGCTTACCATTGTGCTACCTACCAATTAGGAGGGATGGAGCAAAAAATCTAGAGCAAGATATGGCCCTAATCTCAAAAAATCTGCTGTTAAAAGGCATACACACAATAATACATAAATTACAATGCTATATTGTGTACCTTTTTTGAGAATAGTTCCATGTACTTTATCTTTTTTAAGTCCCACAGTAACTGTAAGAGAGGTAGTCATCATTACCTTGTCTTCCAGAAAGCAGAATTTATGGAAAGCCTGGGTGGCTGTCAGTTAAGTGTGTGACTCTTGTTTTTGGCTCAGGTCATGATCTCCTGCTTCCTGAATTCGAGCCCCGCATCAGGCTTCACAGTGCCTGATGCAGTGTGGAGCCTGCTTGGGATTCTCTTTCTCTCCCTCTCTTTCTGCCCTTCCTGGCTCACTCTCTCTCCTTCTCTCTCTCTCTCAATAAATAAATAAACCTAAAATAAAAAGGGAAGCAGAATTCATAGAATTTAAATGACTCATGGATAGTAATTGGCTGAGTTAATGATATATTTGTCTGACTTTTAATCTAATATGCATTTCATTTGTCGTAATGCTGTCAAACATATACACGTTGAAGTAAAAATAATGTTTTAAAGTAAATACAGAGACAAATCTTTATTAGGAGGAGGGTACTGTTTTCCACTGAGAATGAATACAAATGGAGTCTTTAGGAATACATCTGGGATGCTTTGTTTAGACAAGCACTTGATGAATGTGATACAATTATAGGATGTTTTAGTTTTTGTGGTATACATTTGCAAACTTTTAGAATCCCTGAATAATTTTAGTGGTTCCTGTGTTGAAATCTGATCTTCTAACTGGCTTATAGAAACCCTTGTAAACTTAAAAAAAACAAAGCAAAAACAGCAACAACAAAAAACCCACACCATATTAATGAACTTTGTAGATGTTATACTGACAAGTAAATCCTCAAAAAAATTTTAATCTAGAATTTTGAGAATTTTATTCCTGCGATGGAAATGAGGTCTCTGAATATAAATATTTTAGAAAGAGAATTGAAATTTATTATTAGAAACATATTTTCATTGGTCCCTTAGTTATTGCAAAGAAGAATTTCCTGCAATCTGAGAAACAAAATGCCATCTTTTCAAATACCTAAATATAGGATATTTGATTTCTTACTCAAAATTTAGAAATTAGAGAGCCATTCCATTATGATGTCTTTAAATAACCCTCCCCCAAATTAAGCATTCACATTTATATCAAATGCTTGGTTTTATCTTTACTTGTGGCTTCCCTGTAAAAAATATAGGGTGGTTCAGTATGAATATAGTTTCTGTATGAAACACAGGATGGTTCAGCATTGGAATTGAGGCTTGGAAGTATGTCAGCCTTTTTTCACTTTTTGAGTTACTCATGTACTAAGTGTGGTTAATGCTAGATGGGAGAAATGTAGTAAGATACAGATTTAATGATATGTTGTCATTGAGCTTGAAGTGAAATCTACCGTTTAAAACTGAAAGATGTATTTCTAAAATCATAAAATTTAAAAACCTTTCTTAGGCACTATATTTACATTAAGTTGGGTTCACATATTCTGAGGAGGCAAGGTATTAGTTATATACATATATTATGAATACATATACAAATATTAAACGATGAGAGTTGAGGCAGTTGGAAAACAATAGTGTTTTAGTTTTAATAACTTAGCTATTATAATAAATATATGGTCAGCGACAGAATGATAAATGTAGGAGCTAGTCCTTTAGCATAGAACATCCCCTAAAGAACATCTCTCATAGAGCATTTAATTTAAGTGTTTAAGCCCTTTTTGGATCTCAGTGGCATGCAAAGATAACTTTTAAGGAGTGGTAATTTTCCTTTCCCATAAGACAAGTGAAAGATTCTCATTTTTCAGATAGACAAACTTTGAAAAGAAATCAGGTGAACCACCCACAATTAGAGCTATTAGAAGGAGACAAGCCTCCAAGAACCTGTTTCCTAATGCAGCTTTCTTTTCCCTCTATTTCAGAAATAATTGTAACATGTATATATGAAACCTGTATAAACTGGTCACCCCATCACAAATGGAAGATATCTTAATAAAATGTCAAGAAGAGGTATTAAAATGAACTTAGTATAAATGGAAAGGTACTCAACTGTTAATCATCAGAAACATTCTTTCCTCTTCTGATTGTTTAACTTGATGACACATTAAAGTCCAAGTGCACTAAATATTAAACAGAACACAGTCACTTAGACGTTTACTTAGGATTATTATTTAAGCACTCTTTTTTCTTTCCCAACATTGTTTTTTCATGCATCATGTATTTGTTGCAGCAGGAAGAGGGAGAGGAAGGAAAGTAAAACTACATTTGGAGCAAAGTGCCTCAAGATTGTTACCATTCCTCTTTCATTTTTTTTTAAGTTTGTTTATTTTGAAAGAGAGAGCATGCACGCATGAGCCAGGGAGGGGCAGACAGGGAGAGAGAGAGAGAATTCCAAGCAGGCTCAGCACCTATATCCAGCGTGGGGCTCAACTGGAGAGGAGCTGGGCTCAATCCCACTACCATCAGATCATGCCCTGAGCAGAAATCAAGAGGTGGTCATTTAGCCTACCGAGCAACACAAGTGTCCCTTTCCCATTCCTTTTTGACACGTTTTTTCCATGTCAATCCACACAGCTTCCTCTTTGTCTCTCACTGTCACTTCTACCCACCAAACACTCCTTCCCCTCATATCAGTATACTTTCTCCCTCCCACCCCAAGATGAGCTTCTAGGCCCTCATCAAAGACAGTGGATGGCCTTAATAGGTGAAGTCCCATCTGCAGGAGCCACACACACATCCTCCCAATAAATGTTCACAGAAATTACTTCCCACTGGTAGAGCGGGCAACGCCAGCACAGCCCCGGTAGCAGAAGTGCCCCTTTCTCTGCTGTGCCAGGTGAGGCCAGCCCTGCTCACGGCAGCCCTGTCTTGAGGTTCCTCGTGAGAGTCCCACCAGACACCAGCCTCAGCCCTCCACAGCTGCCACACAACGTGCTTATAGACAGTTCTTTTAATATTTACTTCCTTTTGAGAGAGAGCGAGCAAAGTGGAAGGGGGGCACAGAGAGAGGGGAACAGAGGATCTGAAGCAGGCTCTGAGCTGACAGCAGAGAGCCTGATGTGGAGCTCCAACTCACAAACCCTGAGGTCATGACCTGAGCAGAAGTCTGTAGCTTTGACCGACTAAGCCACCCAGGTGCCCCACTCATAGAATTTTTTAGTAAACTTTAGATTTTTAAAACACAGTAAACCTTGAAACAACAGGAATTTGGGGAGTGAGGGCATTCCTAGAGAAAACAGTATCAGAAAAAAAAAAAGGAACAGAGGCACTGATGGGGGGAAGTAAGGTGCAGGTATTCAGCATGGGAAGAGAGAAATGTGGGGGACCTCAGAAAGAGACTCAGAAAGAAAAAAGGTGCAATTTGAACCTAACTGCAAAGATTAGAAATGAATGCAGTAAGATTTTGTCAGCCAAGATGAAATCCTGTAGCAAGGGGTCGCCTGGGTGGCTCAGTCAGTTAAGCATCTGACTTCAGCTCAGGTCATGATCTCACGGTTTGTGGGTTCCAGCCCCGCACTGGGATCTGTGCTGACAGCTCAGAGCTTGGAGCCTGCTTCGGATTCTGTGTCTCCCTCTCTCTCTCTCTCTCTCTGCTCCTTCCCCACTCATACTCTGTTTCTCTCTGTCTCAAAAATAAACAAACATAAAAAAATTTAAAAAAAATCCTNTAAAAAAATAAAAAAAGAAAAATCCTGCAGGAAGGGAATTCTAATTTTCAATTTCCGTTCATAACATCAAACCTCTCTTTGTGTTTTGTTCTTAGGGCAGTCAAGGCCTTTCTGGATTAATGGGACCCCCTGGTATGCAAGGTGATAAGGTAAGATGCAGTTTTACTTTGACATAATTGGTTACCATCTGGGTCTGGGAGCTCTTCAAGTCTTAACATCTCATTTTGAAGTAGAGCCCAAAATCAATGTTTTATTTTATTTAATGTCTTTTATTTATTTCTGAGAGAGAGAGAGAGAGCGAGCGAGCAGGGGAGGGTCAGAGAGAGAGGGAGATACAGAATCTGAAACAGGCTCCAGGCTCTGAGCTAGCCGTCAGCACAGTGCCTGACACGGGTCTCAAACCCACAAACCATGTGGTCATGACCTGAGCCAAAGTCAAACACTTAACTGACTGAGCCATCAAGGTGCCCCCGCCCCCCGCCAAAGTCAATGTTTTAAATTCCTTTTCTCAGCAAAAAGAATTAGGATGCTCTCCTAATCCAAGAAAGTGGTGCCCACAAAGGGCAGTGCCTTATGAAAAATAAAACCCTTTAGTTAATGAAGGGAACAAAATTTACATGCAGGAATAAGTCAAAGTCACTGACAGAATGTTGAAGCTTTTCTTCTTCTTTTTTATATAAGGGCTATTTACCTACTTCTGAAACTTGGAAGTCATTTTTTTAACTTTTATTTGTTAAAAGGGATGTGTAGGTAATACTTTGGGCTCTTTTTTTAAAAAAAATTTTTAAATGTTTTATTTACTTTTGAGAGAGAGAGAGAGAGAGCGTGAGCAGGGGACTGTCAGAGAGAGAGAGAGAGACACAGAATCTGAAGCAGGCTTCAGGCTCTGAGCTAGCTGTCAGCACAGAGCCCGACGCGGGGTTCGAACCCACAAGTTGAGAGATCGTGACCTGAGCCAAAGTTGGACGCTTAACCGACTGAGCCACCCAGGCACCCCATGTTTGACTCTTTTTTTTTTAAAAAAGGGTGCTCATTGTATTTGAAAATACTAGTCTCTGCCATGATATATATATGAACGTGAGGCCTGAAGAGCAGGGTGGAAGTGAGGATTGGGAATAGCTAGTAAACAATAGTAGTGATATATATTTGACTACACATATTTTTCTGAGGTAAAAAGGACTCTAATACGGCTGCTAGAATTATTTCATAATTCCCATATGCTGTACAGTTTCCTGCTTCTCCTCTATATTCAGCATATTTTTCTTTTCCCCCCAAACACTAAGTTATTGACTTTCTAGAGGGAAAAGGAAGATACAAAACATGGTTCTAAGTATTAAAGGCCCCAAAATATTGAAGAGCAGTATTGGACTTGATATGGGTATCTAAATACATATAATAATCAGCTGTGTTGTCTCTGTGTCTCATATCCCCTTTCTCTTGGGACGTTTGGGTTGGAAGTGGTATTCAGGCTCTGTTTACTTGGTTCAAATCCCATTTGCCATTTTCTAGGTCCCATTGACTTTGGGGAAGGTATTTAACCTCTCTCTGTTTCAGTTGCCTCATTTGTAAAATGTGAAGATAGTACTACCCAGTTTATAGGCAGTTGTTGGAAAGAAGAAAAGATGTAATCCGTGCAATACAGTGTCAGACAAATTGCGAGTCCCAACAAATGTTAACCATCAGCTGTTTATCTGGTTTTGTAAATACGACCTTGTTTGCTTTTCCTCATAACTGCTACTAAAGAGCTGAATTTTAAAATGATGAACAAGATTTTGATCTCATGGAGTATTTTCCCTCTCATGACCTCACCACCATTATTTTTATGGCCTTCAAACTAATTTTCGTCGTAGACAGTACTTAGACTCTGATCACTTCTTTGCAGTTGTTGGTTGCTCCCATGGAAACAGACAAGAGAGTGATCATTTCTAACAGAGTTGGTCTTGATATATAGTTGTAAATCCATTCAATTAATGCTACTCAGTGTACCTCTGACCACTAAGTATACCTCTGAAGAAACCATACTAACAAATAGTATTGAACAAAGATCTTGTCATGTGGAAATTATTTTAATTATTTTATCTGATATTAAATATAAAATATTTCATCCTAAAGAATGGTACTACATATGACAAAAAACCTAATCATTACTTTTCAAGGTTAAATGATGCCTGCGGTTTGGGAAATTAGCAACCCAGAAAAGAAGATTCTAAGTAATATTGGAGTGGTTATTATGTAGAGGACTATATAAAGAAATATCTAGAGAGACAAATTTTAAAAGGCTGATTATCATTTTAACTTTGGAATTGTGCTTGCCTAAAGGAGAAGATACTGGCTTTCAGAGACCTGTGCATATATTATATATGTCTTGGCTTACCAGTATTTTAAAATCTTAAGATTAATATATTCTTTTGGATCTGTATAACTCTAGTAAAGTGAAATACAGCATTATTTTAAACAAACTGGGCTATAGATTATTTTTCCTTATTTGATTATTTTCCTCATATATGATTTATTAAACTTTTAAAATCTGCCTTTTTTTTTTAAGTTGATCATATAGAAGCCAGTGGTCAGATAGCAGCTGTAGCTGAATTTTCTCTAGAGAAAGTTTAGTTGAAAATATTAGAAATCGCTTAGGTGGCTCAGTTGGTTAAGCATCTGTGTATGGCTCAGGTCACAATCTTGCAGTTCATGGGTTCTAGCCTGCCGTCAGGTTCTGTGCTGACAGCTTAGAGCCTGGAGCCTGCTTTGGATTCTGTGTTTCCCTCTCTCTGACCCTCCCCTCTTCATACTTTGTCTCTCTCTCTCTCAAAAATAAACAAACATTAAAAAATAAATAAGAAAATAAATTTATTTCTGATAAATGAAGCATTCATGGTTTACTGTGATTTGACAGTAGTTTAGAACAGTGTTGCAACGTTTGAAATGATTTTGTAGTTTTTCTGAGAATTTTTCCTCTTTTTAAATAGAGTGTAGCTATTAATAGAAACTATATACAAATTAAAAAAAATAAGTATTGCTAGGGAAAGGACATAAGGACTCAGTCTAAACCTAAATTGATTCTTCACATTGCAGGCTTGGGACAAGTTTCTATCGCACTATGCGCATATCTTGTTTTGATATGAATATACAGTAGAAGTATATTCAAAATGAGCTTGATAGACTGTTCCTGTGGTTTGTATAGAAGAGAGAAGGGCAAGACCAGTTAGTGGATAAAATGCTCTCAGTTAATTATGAGCTGCTTTTGTGGAATTTACTAGTGTGGGTTCGTGTTTTCAGCCACTAGGTCGCTTCCTTGCAAACCAGATCCATGCTAGGAGAACCTAGAAAAGTAGTTCGTGTTCACTATAATCTGAGACTGCCATTACTTTCATCCTTGCAATTGTACCCATAATGTTAGTGCTAAGGCAATTCTTAAGGTCAAGGCAAGAACTCAAATCATTGACTTTGTTAAGTGGGAAATCTAAGATAAGTCCATAGAGATTAAGAGAATTGCTCATGGTCACTCAGAATTATGGCAGGATTGACAGATAAAAACTTACTGCTACAGGATCACCTGTGCTTTTAACTATTTCTTGCATATCATGAGAGATGAACAAGGTACTTGAGTTTTGCTTAATATAAAGTTTATTACATCGTTTTATCTATTGAGCTATTTTATAAAGTATCATTACAACTTTTACTACTAATTTATTGTGTACCATATTCAGTCACTCTGCTGAACCCTATTTCTTTTCATCTTAAAAACAATCATTGAGGGGTGCCTGGGTGGCTCAGTCAGTTAAGCATCTGACTCTTGATTTTGGCTCAGGTCATGATCTCATGGTCATGAGATTGAGCCCTGTGTCAGTCTCTGCACTGAGCATGGAGCCTGCTTAAGATTCCCTCTCTTTCTCCCTCTGCCCCTCTCCTGAGCTCTCTCTCTAAAGTAAAACAAAACAAAACACCTCATTGAGCCAGATAGTATGTTCACTATGTCATAAATAAGTTAATTGAGGTACAAAAGGGTTAAATCACTTACCCAAGGTCACACACCTATTAATTGGCTGAATTAGGACTCAAATCCAGGCCTGTTTGACACGTGACTGCTCTTAATAACTTCAGATACTACTTCCCCATTAATTAATTAGTTTGTGAAATCAATATTTGTAGGATTTCAGTACTTCAGACTGTTCCTGGCATGTATGCAAGAAGAAGTAAAATTTTGCTTTTCATGAAAGCCAAGGGAACAGATATAGTTTTGGATGACAGATAATAATGACTTCATTATTCCTTTTCTCTGAAAATATCTGGAAATATTAAAATTCTTCTAATATAAGCCATACTCAAGTAATCTTGAAAATGGCTGCAAGAAAGTTGTATTGAGAGCACTCAACAGCTCATGAAAACTGTTGAGATTAATAGACAGAAGTTTGCTATTAAAAACATTCTGAAAATAAGAGATAATATTGAGAGAAATACAAAATGAATAAATTAGCAGCATTGTTTTTTTTCCACCTTTCAGTAGAGTTTTTTAGTTTGCTTCTTTCTTTCCTTTTTTTATCTCTCTCTTCCCAATTTTTTTTTAAACCGGTATTAACATCTTAACCAGCAATATGTTTCCCCAGACTGACTGGTTACATTGCCTCAATTTAGCCACCTTCATGTAATTCTTATTTTCCTGGGAACTAAAGTATGTTTTTACTTCCCACTCAGTGTCTAAATTTATGCCAAAAGGCAGATAAGTTGGATCCAGAGTGTATGCTGTCCTGGATGGAAGACAAGAGTCATAATTCTGAGCTTGGACTCCAGATGGATTTTAAAATTGTTTTTTAATATAGCCAATCAGCTGCTATATTAATGTTGGAAGTCTGCTATTTAAAATTGCAAGAACATTAACAGTGATTTCAATTGGAGCAGTTTGTGTAGGATCAAGAGGATGAACCAGATGGGAGCAGTTAAGCACATCTTAGCATCAAGCCATATAGCTCACAGCAATGGTGAAATATGACACACATTTTAATACAGACTTGTATGACTAATGTGTGGCAGTATTTTTATAAATATCAAAAATTACTAATTACTATGTTTTTTTAGTGATCATTATAAATCAGTGCAAATTCTTATTGTGTTTCAATGGAATTATTTCAATTATTTCAAAAGTCTCCCATTACATATGAGGAACACGGTAAATATAAAGTTGGAAAGGAAAAAAGAACTGAAGCATCAAGTGGAATGCATTGTGATTTATTAGTCACTCAAAAACTAGACAGCTTTTCATAATCTATTTAAGCAAGGAGAGTACTAAAGAGCTATAATAACGCTGCTTGTCCACGAGAGCAAATAAAAAAATCAAGATTGGCATAGAAAATCTGTGCCTGGAGAGAGAAATAAGGAGAGTTCTGCTGCTCCACAGTTGACTGTATAGATTATTTTCTCCCTTGCCCACTATCCTTGTAAAAATCAGCAAAGCTACATTTTGCTCCAGCTTGGTTCCCAATCCAAGCGTTGTACTGAAAGTCTAACACAAATATTGCTGCATAGGGGCTGTGCTGTCTCCACTCTTGCCATCTCCTTCCTCTGCAATCCTCCATTCCCACTAATAGTAGGGGACACAAGGAGCGAGGCGGTGCAGTACTGAACTCCCCCACAGGCAAGCCAGGGCTTACCAGAGCAGTGTAATTTGCGGGACTTTGAAAACTTCCCCATGTCCAAAGATATTTTCCTCAGTCTGGCTCTTTTGATTGACATTTGAACGTTAACGATAAGTTCATTTGGCTGAAAGTATTTCAGTTTCCAGAAATTAAAAAAAAAAAAGTCTGTGTCCTCAGAAAAACTGTTATCTGTCACATAGTACCATTTTGAAAATTAGTTTATCATACTCTTTTTCTCTGAGAATTAGTGAGAAGTACCATTACTAGAGCTGATGGGACCAAAGTAGAAACCGGGTACTGATTAAAGGAGGTTAGTGGGTCAGTTGTTGTGAGGAGGTTGGGACAAAGATTGGCATCAGTGTGTTGTGTGTGTGAGGGAGGTATGTTCCAAGAAGAAAGGGAGGCAGGGAGAGAAGAAAGGGAGGCAGTGGTGTTTATGCTGTAATGTGAGTCCCCTCAAGCTCTCCAGTTATCTGGGATCCTCTCTTAATTTATTTGTTTTTTGAGAAAATTAAACTTCTTAGTCTCTTCTTCTTATTTCCTAAGGAATTTTATTGCCCTGCCCCAAGAAGTGCTTCCGTTCTCATAGCTATTGATTTTTGTCTTTTTTTTAATGGTCATATTATCACTGTTTCTCAGTTTTGCCATAGTTTTCTCTGGTTATTTTGGCCAAAACATGAATACAGGCCTTTGTTTGTGTTCCTCAAGGCATTGTCACTACAACTTCTGTGGTGCTTGACAAGTTTCATTAGAGACTTGGAATTACCTAATCTGTAAATTGAAGCTGTTACATTACAGAAAAATGAAATTTACTATTGCCTTCAGACAACACTGAAGTAGCAGTGGCTAAAGGGAAATATATGAGTGACTTAGGAGTCCTTATGTGCAAGGACTATATTTTATTCACTGTGGTATCTCAGCCTAGTGTCTGGCACATATTATTAGTGAGTGACTGAAGATTGCTGCTCTTAAGTTTCATTGACTGTGCCCTTTCACCCAGGACTAGTGATCATCTTCCTCCTCTTTTCTGCTTCCCAAATCAGTGTCTCTTCCTGTCTTATTTTCTTTGAGTCCTCTTATCAGGACTTCATTCCATTTTAGGTAGGCTGAGTCAAACCAGTTAACCTGTTGAATAATCTCTCTGTGCACACGATTGTATACAACAAAAGAGCAGCTTCCTTCTAGGGATAAAATCTGTCACTAACTCTCTTGCATGCTGCTGTTGTTTTAAGTCACATCCTTTTGCACTGCAATACATTCAGGAAACCAGTACTATGTAAATAAGGTATAGTTCCTGTCTTCAAGTAGCTTATGGTCTAAAAAAAGGAAACACACTAGAGTAAATTACCAAAGTGTATTATGCTATTGCAAGGGCAATAATGAAGATATGAAAAGGTTATTATAGGATGTAGTTGAGCGTTACTTAAAATTTTTTTTAAATGTTTGTTTATTTTTGAGAGAAAGAGACAGAGCACAACTGGGGGAGACACAGAATCCGAAGCAGGCTCCAGGCTCTGAGCTGTCAAAACCAGAGCCTGACGCGGGGCTTGAATTCACGGACCGCGAAATCATGACCTGAGCCAAAAAGTCGGACGCTTAACTGACTAGTCACCCAGGTGCCCCAAGGGTTACTTAAACCTTCAAAGACAAGGAGTGGGAGAGTCTTTAGGGAACAGAGAAGGAGGCAACATCTGAACTGCATCTTGAGGATGAGCAGCAGTTATCCTGATGGTACTGTAGTATGCTATCTACACACAGCAGGCGGCATAAACAAAGGCTCACAAGCAAAGAGCAGTTCCTTGTTCCTGAGCTATGAAGTGTGAGGCAGGAGGTGTCAGGAGATAAGGTCTGAGGGATATTCAGGGGCCAACTTATAAAGGAACTTATATCATGTATCACTTGAATCTATTAGTTTATCATGTAATAGAGAAATACCTGAAGGGTAGAAGGGGAGCTCCAAAGGCAAGTCATCTACTTTCCAGTTTCTTTGGCGCTTTTGTGGTCTCTAGAGGGGAATGCTTCTACCTTTCTGAAACCTAAAGTCTGTAGAAGGAGACCCCAGATAGAAAGCTAAGGTGATAATACAGACATGGTCTTATACCATAGGGGAAAAATCCTTATCTGAGTGAATATATGTCTTTTCCATCTAGTGACGGAAAAAGACTGTTAAAAAGAGAACGCTAGTAANTTAAAATATAATATATATTATATTATATATTAATATATAATTAATATTATATTAATATATAAAAATATATAATATATATATTTTATATATACAGGCATTCTTCACTTTGGATGGTTCAAATACACACAAATTTCAGTTGCCACATTTAATGAAAATAACCAGTCTCCAAGAAACATGGTTCAAACCACAATTATTAACCACAAATAGTAACAGCGATTAATTGCATAAAATACAAACTCTGCCACTGTCTCTTTGGTCTACAAAACAACGTAAACTACAAAAACTATGCAAATAGCAGCTATGCATCAAGATCAATGCCCAGTCATATCATTTCATCCATTCAGTTGGTGATTCACTGAGCATCTGTTTTTCAGTTCATGCACAGACAACAAAGTGCGTAGTGTGTTGCTTCCTTGTCTCTCAGTGATAAAGCTGTGTGATATTTTATACAAATGGATAATCAAAAGAAGTAAGGGACCAGCAAAGATGAAAGTACAGCAAAATAATGGAATAGTGATAACACAGGACTTAAAATTAGAACTGAACATAAATGGAATTATAGAAAAATTAGGTGCACCTAGGACACTGCTCCCAGTTGAAAGACTCTAGATAATGCAGCCAGAGGAACATAGTGGAGGTTAACTTTCTGACATAAATGAAGACAGGGTTGTGATGAATAGGACAGAGATGTCCCAGGAGAAGTAACACTAGCAAAGAACCCTTCACATTAGAAGAACTTTTGGAACTATTTCATGGCATAGCAAGTACTAAGGATAAAATATTCAAAGTTGATCCAGAGTTAGAAAAGAGTGTGATCACTTGCCAAAGCATAGAAAATATGCTTGCTCAGTATGGTAATTTATACAAGAAGGCAAGCACTATCCAAACCCCTCTTCATAAATTTTTTTTCAGAGAAACGACACTTTCTCAATAATTTTAACCTTTTAAATTATGTCACAAAATTATGAATATTAGTTTAACATTTCTTTAATTTCCCTACACAATTTAAACTGTCAGAATTTTTAACATTTTGGCAAATATTTTTAAAAGTCACAGAACATTTGTAATTTTTCCTATTAATATTGCTGTGCATGATTTCAGCATGAATGGTCAGTTTTAGGGCCCTGTTTGAGGGGCTATACAGACATTGAGGATGGCCTGTGTATAATGGTACCACTATCTTCCTTATGGATTAACATTTTTTCAATGTATCCAAAATTTTAATTACTTGGGCAAAGTTCAGTATCTACTTGAATTTATTTCTTTCCCATCTCAATATTTCTGATTTTAATTCTATTTTCTCTCTCTCTCTCTCTCCCTCCTCTCTCTCTCTCTTTCTCTCTTTCTCCCTATCGGCATTCCTCAAGGAATGTGTTCACATCAGTATTTTTTCAGTGTAGTCACCCAAGAAAAATGTATATTGTTATTTACTGGACTTTTTTGTTATTCTTCCCATGTGAGTATAGAAAACAGTGACTCAAATAATATTTTCAATGGACTATACTATAAGCTAATTTTTTAAAAAAATAAAATGTTAGGTCCCTAGATTGGAGCTATGTCAAAATTTGAATGTAGGCATTTTCCCCAGAAATTTATTCCTTTTGCTTTTTAAAACTTTACAGACTAGTGATTAAGTAAAAAATAAATAAGGAATATAGTCACCAATATAGGGAATAGATGGAGGCCTTTCTACAATAGTGGGTAATAACTCCAGTATATTATAGATATAATATCACGTTAAAAATAACAAATACATTCTTTGTCCTACTTATTTACCTTTCATTTTAACGTTAGCAGAATTGAGATGTCATATTAGATACTTAGAATCTATTTTCTACTCAGGTAACTCTCAAATCCATTCAAATCTTTTTATCAATTCATTCATTCATCCAAGTCCCTTCATTGATTAATTAATGAGCACTTCCTATGAACCAGGCACTATTCTAGACACTGAGGATACTACACTGAATAAAATAGATAAGGAACCTCAGTTTAAACTCTGTAAGAAGCTCATATACCACCTCTTATTCCTTCACTCAAATCTGATATACGATTATCTTTTACTAGTCTGTAAAAGCCTCAAATCTGACCCACTCTTTTCCATTCTACGTATCTCAGAGTCCTCATCTTTGATTTGGATCTTATGCTTTTTCTTTGATATATGCATCAATCTTACTTAAATTCTTCCTATGCCTGTAATAAATAAATATGCCTTTGTTTTTCATTCAGTGAAGCTAAATTAAAAAAAAAAGTAGTGGCTTTCTTATAAATCCAAGTAATCACAGAATGCTAGCAATAAAAGGAAATTTTAAATAATTTTACTCACTGCCATCATTTTTACAAATATAGACGTTGAAGCTCATGATGTTGCTAGTTAGTGGCAAAAAGGGAACTAGAACTCAGCCTGCTTGGTCTGTTATTATTGTTAGCAGTGAAAAGACAACCAGAATATTTTGTTTAACTCAGGCTCTTTTGGTTGCCAAGGATAGAGACTCAGACTATCTCAAGGAAAAGAAAATTATGTCAGTCCTCTCTCTAGTATTAAGGGAAGCGGGGACCCACAGGATCTAAAAATAGATGCTGTAATGTAGCATGGTGTTCTGGAGACAAGCACCGATTCTCAGCAGCTCTGAGTGGCATAGCCACCTTAGTTTGTGGATCTTCTACTATACTTTTCTAGTACTGCTACTCTGTTCTTTCCATATCTGCCCTATTGTGTTTGTTATCTCTGAGAACAGCTTTCTTCCTCAACATAGTTTCTGCTTACTCTACATTTTGTGTTTATACTTTGGCTTTCTTGTACATCTCAATTCCCCTGCTCTTTCCCTTACTTAACCTTTGTGAATCTTACCCACTTCAGCCCCCTACTGCTTAATACCCGAATTTTTCTTTCTTTCCTTTTTAAAAAATAGTTTCACTTAGAGCACCTGGGTGGCTCAGTCGGTGAAGCGTCGGACTTCAGCTCAGGTCATGATCTCACAGTTTTGTGAATTTAAGCCCCTGTGTCGGGCTCTGTGCTGACAGCTCGGAGCCTGGAGCCTGGGTCGAATTCTGTGTCTCCCTCTCTCCCTGCCCTTACCCCACTCATGCTCTGCCTCTCTCTCCTTCAAAAATAACTAAACATTAAAAAAAATTTTTTTAAATAGTTTCACTTAATTAAAAAAAGAATTTGACCCGGCTTGTTCCTATTTAGGCAAAACATTTTATTCCAAGGGACTTCATAGGCTACTGGCCAGACTTTGTATTGGCCTCCCTTAGATCAAGTGTTGTTTCCTGTGGCTGAGGTGAGCAGGAGTGAGTTCATGAAGAAAAGGTCATGACTGTGGCTGCCCCTTTATTAGATCGTTTGGATGAGGAACAGTTCCTTCAAAGGAAACCATACAGACCGAAGATACCATGTTTAACATCCCTAGTTCACTCTTATAAAGTGTTTCAGGGTATGTAAATTAAAGCAGTTATACTGCCCCTGCATTCTCTTTCATCAAGGGCTGGGGAGGGAGGAAACTCTGCCCAGAAAAACAGGTGGTAGCCAAAGAAAGGGAAGCCTGTAGTTAAGACTCAAGCATTCACAGAAAAAGAAATAAGTAAATAAATAAACACATACTTCTAAAAAAAGGAAAAAGAGATAGGCCTATGGCGTCTCTCTCTGCCTCTTTCTCTCTCTTCACCTTCTGCCCCTCTACCCCCTACTCTCTCTATCAAAAAACAGTGACTCAGCCTTGAGAGTATTTTTATTTGTGGAATCTCAGGTAACACGTCAACAACTGAGAACAATATATCTCATATTTTGTAATTAGGCTGATCTTTAGCTATCCTAACAAAACGTAAACTCCGAGCAAAATCGAGTTAAAACATTGGGTATATTAGATGTTGCTGGTAAACGAGTAACTAATAACACCATGATTTATGAAATATTTCGTTTCTTTGGGTGATCTGTCTTGGTGATCTATAATTAATGTCTGTGTGTATCAATGAGAATGGGCTTGTATTTGACAACTATAGGCATATAGAAAATAGAAGGATAGGATACTCAATTCTTGATAAGTCTGGCAAACTGACATAATTCCACCTTGCTACCTCTCTTCTTTCTACTTCTTTCTCATGACTACTCCTCTGTTCTCTTACTAATAATCTAAATACAAAAGGCCCAAGGCCTCACAGCACAGGCCTTTTTTTCCTTCTGCCCTGTTGTTTTTTCCTTCTGCTACTTCATTGTTACTAATACTCTTCCATATAACAGAGAGATAACCCAAAAATCTTTGTCTCCAAACCTCTCTTCTTACTTTTTCCTATCTTTTCTCTTGTTCCCAAGAGACCTGTTTACTTAAACATTTTACTATTGCTTTAAGCTGAACATCTGAGAAGCTGCTTAAAACATTTCCTTACTTTTCAAATAGGCATTTCTTCTAATTTCCTCATTGTCTAGCCAAAGCATTATTTCCTTCTCTAATTCATTAATCCAAACTCCTAAAACCCTCAATAATTAATCTTGAATGATCTTTAACTCCATTATTTTATATCCTGAAATTCTAAAAACTTACCTTCGGTTTGTATATTAATTTGAAGTTTTTGGCACTTGTAAGCTATAAATTATTTCAGTTTTCAGTTATAATTTGCTAAAATCCTATGAGGTTTTTAGGAAAAGGAAATTTTACTTGTTTTTTTGTATATGTCAAAATCTAGTAAACAATGTGTTGATTTACTGGTTGTTGATTAGAGCTATACAAATAAACTCCAAAGTCTTCCTTCCTTTCTTCCTGTCCCTTCTTTTAGTTTCCTTCATTTTGCTCACAGACCTTTTTAGAAGAAAAACGATATTTTCTATTTTATATCTTTGGGTATAAATAATGGAGATTAAAGATTTGATGTTGGCTGTATTATATGGAAATTTTTTTTGTTACTGATTTTTTAGCTCGATAAAGTCCCTTTTCTCATAGGACCTGTGAACAACTTCTTTGATTTATCTTAGCTCATTCATGGAGTGTGGTGACAATGATTTGGATTGGAGAAACTGCCTGGATATGGTCCAGTTTTTCAATAATTACAAATAGATTATGTCTGAGGGCATTTTGCTTCAGAATTAATAAACTAAAACCAACTTTTAAAAAGCGTCATTAAGATTTAGCAGATCCATTGCAGGATACCAGCTTTATATAAAAGATGCCGCTCTTTATTCTCTTTTCAATACTCTGCTACTATTTTGTTGATAGTAACGGAAGTCAAGTAACACTCAAATTGAAAAGGTAACTAAGAAATAAATTAGTAAGACTTAAACATGCATTTATGAGGAAACCAAAAATTGGGGAAAAAAACAACTTAGCAGCTTTGCTTAGTTTTTTGGTTTGTGTGAGCTTACTGTTCATGGCATGTTTTCACCTTTACCTTTGTAGGGTCTAAAAGGCCATCCGGGGCTCCCAGGTCTCCAAGGTGAACCAGTAAGTACTTCATAAAACTTATATCTTCTACAGTAAAAAAGACATGCATTAGAGACTCCATTGAGGGATTATTTTTCCCCACTTATTATTTAAGATTTTCTTCTCAATTATTTTGAATTCTTAGTGTAGGACAAACTTTTAAAATTAATTATGTTACAGTTTTATTTTTTGTTTTGTTTTCCCAAACCCCTGACTGACTTTAACTATCTGCTGACATATTCAAGAACAGCAGTTCTTAAACTTTAAAAAAATTTTTTTTGGTTTATTTATATTAAGAGAGAGAAAGCACAAGAGGGGGAGGGGCAGAGAGAGGGAGAGAGAGAATCCCAAGCAGGCTCTGCATACTGAACCCACGATCCATGAGATCATGACCAGAGCTGAAGTTGGATGCTTAACTGACTGAGCCAGCAGTTCTTAAACTTTTGAGGTTCAAAAGCCCTTTTGAGAATGTCATAGATGCTGTGAATTCTTTCCCTAGAAGATGCACATATTCATGCATATGCATGTACCTGCACATGTGCACACACACGATTGATTTATTTTATTTTTTTTTTTTGGTTTTATATTTTCTTTCACACATTTGATTTTATACAATTTCAGGGGCTTGCCTACTTACAAAAGCCTGTCCATAGCTGTTAGTTTCCTGACCCTTGAATGAAGGAATGTAAATACATTTTAATAATCCAAATTAGAATGGCACACATGCTACTGTCCATTACACACATATGCACATTTGTCATATTTAAAAGCCACAATAGTTTGGGAACCTTGTAGTTTTTATCATATAATTCTTTGTCTTGACCACCAGAAAATAATATATGTCATAGGGAAAAAATAAAGCCATATCTTTTGTTTTCAATACAATGTGTACGAGGTCAGTATGATTAAAGCAATGAAAAACTAACTAATTAGAAACTAACTAGGGTGAGGGACACCATTATTGGAGATTCAGCAGAGCCCATCCTTTAAAGGGAGCTCTAAAAATAAATGTGATAGATTATCCCTGATGTTTCCATCATATAAATGAAATAACGGTAATTTTTTCTTTCATTGATGTTAAGTAGGACAGTACACTCCAGTCAGTCCCTGAGACACAATTTTTCAAAATTACTAATTACTAACTTTAACAAGTAAAGTGATGCATGGATCTATAACTAGTGTAATCTGTTACTTAAAGACAGTGCTGAAAAACATTTATAGGGCAAAAAATCAGAACGGTGGGAGAGATTAGTCTCCAGGGAGAAGAAAAAAAAACAAAACATGTCTAGAAAACTGCTTTGGCACAAATGTATGAATTCTAATGAAGAAAGCCTAATTATTTCACAAGTAAGTGAAAAATTGATCCATCAGTACTAACAAGTGTTCTTACAACTGCTCCATAACCTAGTCCTTAGTATGCGTGTTATTGTTCTGAGGGAGGTATGTGTTTTAGAAGAGTCTAAAATCAGTTTTAAAAGTTGAAAGATGTATTTTGGAGTCAGTTATTGCTATTTATTCTTTTTATTTCTAGAAAAAAAGGCAAAATAGGTATTAACTGTGAAATACAACTAAAGCCCTTTTGCTGTTTTTTCTTTTTTTAAATTTAATGTTTTATTTGTTTTTGAGAGAGAGAGAGACACACACACACAGCATGAGCAGGGGAGGGTCAGAGAGAGAGGGAGACACAGAATCCAAAGCAGGCTCCAGGCTCTGAGCTGTCAGCACAGAACCCAATGCAGGACTCGAACCAATGAGCTGTGAGATCATGACCTGAGCCGAAGCCGGACGCTCAACGGACTGAGCCACCCAGGCGCCCCAAGCCCTTTTGCATTTTTAAAAAATTCTTTAAACATGTATTCATTTTTGAGAGTGAGAGAGAGAGCATGAGTTGGGGAGGGGCAGAAAGAGTGGAGGAGGGGCAGAGAGAGTGGGAGACACAGAATCAGAAGCAGGCTCCAGGCTCCAAGGTGTCAGCACAGGGCTTGAAGCAGGGCTGGAACCAGTGGACCACAAGATCATGACCCAAGCCAAAGTCAGATGCTTGACTGACTGAGCCACCCATGTGCCCCAAAACCTTTTTACATTTTAACTGTGAAAACACTGCAGAAATCAAGAGGAGCATAACTAATTTGCTAGGAGACATGTACTTCTGGAAAATTTGTAAATATCTATAAATTGGTAGACAAACATTTGGAAAATAATTATATCATCTGTGCAAGCTCTAGTAACAAGAGCTGTCATTTACTGAATTCTTATTAGCTACTAAACTGTACCTTCTGTAGCTACTAAACTGTACCTACTGTAACTACAACTTCTAGGGCTATAATTATTTATTGAATATTTCCATATGTTAACTAAATACCAACACTAAGAATTATTGCAGTTTCCCCACTTTTAAATATATTTCTACACATTGTTCTGTTTTCTTTACACGATAATCCTGTGACCTAGATATTATTACTCTGCTAATTCTACTTGGTAGCATTGCTGGGATTCCCGAGGAAGTCTGGTGGTCTCAGTGGGTGTGCTTTTAGTGTTTGGAGTTAGAAGTAGGATTGGGGCAGGCTTCCTATTTCTGATTTCTGCAGGGTTTAAAGATACAACTTTGTGTCTAAATCTATAGATTTAAGTGGGCCACATTTTGTTTTTAACCATTTTTAAGTGCATAGTGAATTGAGTTGTAGTGTTTGTTTTGAATTTCTTTTAAGCTCCTGTGGTTGTTACGGTGATTTTAGGGTGTGGTTGGAGTAGACATGTTTATGCCATGTAAGACTGTGCTGAAGGCTTGTTTACTTTGTTTACTGCTATTCCAGGATAGCAGAATTTAGCCAACCAGTGGAATTCTTTTGTGTATTTTTCTTTGCAGCTGGAATGGGTTAGATCTCTACATGTTGCCTTAACACCCTCTATGAAAACCCATCCAAAATCAGATTTCCTTTATGTCTTTAAACAGATTGCTTTTTATCTTTTTTTTTTTTTAATTTATTTCTAGGAGAGAGAGAGAGAGACAGTGTGAACATGGGAGGATTAGAGAGAGAGGGAGACACAGACTCTGAAATAGGCTCCAGGCTCTGAGCTGGCAGTCAGCACAGAGCCTGACGCGGGGCTCGAACCCACGAACCTCGAGATCATGACCTAAGCGGAAGTCGGACGCTTAACCAACTAAGTCACCCAGGCACCCCAACAGATTACTTTTTAATAGAGCTCAATTAACCTAATTTGGCTAGGAGAGGAATGAAAGGGATGGTGGTTGGTCTTAGCCAAACAGTGACCTACAGAATAAAAACAGCCTTTTCAGTTTGTTTCACTTCTTTCTATTGGCATAACCAAATAGAAGGTTTTGTGAATGTCTCCATATAGGCCTGTGTTTTTCAGAATTGGATGAGGGAAAAAGGAAGCTGTTGTAAATAGACTGGAGCAAATCTTGTAATTAGAGGGCTTTCCTTAGGGTAATATTGGAAGTTATATGCATTTTAGAACAATACCAGGGAAGCAGCCTTGGACGGTGGTCTCTGGAATTAGACTTGCTGACTCAAATCTTGGCTTCCCACTTACTAGCTGAGTTACTTTCCACTGGTGACAAACACTCTATGTTTCATTTTTTAAATCTATAAATTAAGGATAATGATACCTACCTTCAGGGTCTAGGCAGATTAAGATAATGCATATGAAATACTTGAAATTGTGCCTGGCATATGATAGGTGCTAAATGAATATTATATATAATTTTAGTAAGATATTATTTAGTACATAAATATGGTTTTGGAAATTCATAGGCTAAATCTCTCCAAATGTAGATAAGAATTTTATTCTGTGATTCTCAGAAATACACTCTTTACTCACATTCTGTTAAATTGTCCATTGTCATACATATATACATATATATATGAATGAATGTCTATATGTACATGTACATATATGTGTGTGTGTATGATATGCATGTGTATGTGTGTGTGCATAACACAACAACTTTTGTCAGATTGTCTGAGTTCATATCCAGACTCTGCTACTTACTCACTGTGGCATCTTGGGCAATTTTCATAACTTCTCTGTATCTTATGTCAAATGGAGAATGGAGAAAATAACATCTATCTCATAGATGTAAAGTATATGTAAAGTGCTTGGCAGAGTGGCACATAAAAAATGAGTAAAAAATAGTAATTGCTGGAGGAAGGGGAAAGAAAGGAGAAAAATAAGAACAGAACAAAATTGAGAGATTCTGAGGAAAGGGGAGAGAAAAACATGTTAGGAGCCTTCATATCTAATAGAATGGAAGGGCAAAAACTTTCAGCTATGATCCTCCTATTACCTCTGTTCTTTCTACAGATTTTCCAAATTTTTAGGAGTTTTATAGTGTTTATCTACTTAAACTGGAGGTAATACTCCCCTGTGTGTTTCAGACAGAAGGACAAAGGGCTACTGTCTTTTATCTCTTTTACAAACAATAAGAAGGAAATGAATTTTACGTAATAAATAAGTAATCCAGGAAATTTACCATTGCTGTCACCATTTGAGGTTAAGTAAAGGCAGTTCAACATGTATGCTTCTGGCATTTCCTTGGTTCAAGAATTATTTAATAGATCTAGACTCTGAATAAATGAATGAATGAATGAATGAATGATGTGTCAATGAAAGTAAAAACAAATGGTGGTATGTCTTCTCTCTTGACGGCCTGGCTCTGTAGAAGTTTCCTTTCTTATGCCTTTGATTCTCTATATGTCAGACTTCCCGCAGCAAACCTTATTTAAAAATAAAAAAATACAAAGTTGTCAATTTAAAATAAATTTACTGGGTTTGTTTATTCTAGCTCTGTGAAGAATGCTGATGTTATTTTGAAAGGGATTACACTGAATGTGTACATTGCTTTGGGTAGTATAGATATTTTAATATTTGTTCTTTCAATCCATGAGAATGGGATGTTTTTCCATTTCTTTGTGTCTTCTTCAATTTCTTTCATAAGCTTTCTTTAGTTTTCAGCATACAGATATTTTACATCTTTGGTTTATTCCTAGGTATCTTATGGTTTTTGGTGTGGTTGTAAATGGGATCAATTCCTTGATTTATTTTTCTGCTGATTCTGTATTGTTGTATAGAAATGCAACCAATTTCTGTGTGTTGATTTAATTATCCTGCGACTTTGCTAAATTCACATATCAGTTCTAACAGTTTTTTGATGGAGTATTTCGAGTTTTCCATGTAGAGTATCACGTCATCTGCAAAGAGTAAAAGTTTTCTTTCTTTTTGTTGTCTGATTGCCGAGGCTAAGACTTCCAGGACTTTTTGAACAACAGTGGTGAGA
This sequence comes from Crocuta crocuta, assembly GCF_008692635.1. Taxonomy (NCBI): domain Eukaryota; kingdom Metazoa; phylum Chordata; class Mammalia; order Carnivora; family Hyaenidae; genus Crocuta; species Crocuta crocuta. Next base: position 8,988,727 of record NW_027531143.1, on the reverse strand, counting down.
GTGGACATCCCTGTCATGTTCCTGACCTTAGGGAGAAAGCTCTAAGTGTTTTCCCATTGAGGATGATATTAGCTGTGGGCCTTTCATATGTGTGTTTTATAATGTTGAGGTATGTTCCTTCTATCCCTACTTTCTTGAGGGTTTTTATCAAGAAAGGATGCTGTATTTTGTCAAATGTTTTTTCTGCATTTATTGAAAGGATTATATGGTTCTTATCCTTTCTTTTATTAATGAGGTGTATCACCCTGATTGATTTGTAAATATTGAACTAGACTTCCAAACCAGGAATAAATCCCACTTGATCATGGTGAATAATTCTTTTCATGTACTGTTGAATTGATTTGCTAGTATCTTGTTGAGAATTTTTGCATCCAGATTCATGAGGAATATTGGTCCATAATTTTCCTTTCAGTGGGGTCTTTGTCTAGTTTTGGAATGAAGGTAATGCTGGCTTTATAGAATGAATTTGGAAGATTTTTTCCCATTTCTTTTTTTTTTTGGAACAATTTGAAAAGAGTAGGTATTAACTATTCTTTAAATGGATATTTTTGATAACCGATTCCATTTCTTTGCTGGTGATAGGCCTGTTCAAGTTTTCTATTTCTTCCTGTTTGAGCACACGCACCCCAATGTTTATAGCAGTGCTATGAACAATAGCCAAATTATGGAAAGGGCCCAAATGCCTATTTGCTAATGAATGGATAAAGAAGATATGTTATATATATACAATAAAATACTAAGTGGTCAAAAAAGAATGAAATCTTGCCATTTGCAATGACATGGATGGAACTAGAGTGTGTTATGCTAAGCAAGGAAAATAAGTCAATCAGAGAAAGACAAACATGATATGATTTCACTCATATGTGGAATGTAAGAAACAAAACAAATGAACATAGGAGAAGGGGAGGAAAAATACGATAAAAACAGAGAGGGAGGCAAACCATAATGGGTGTTGGGCATTAGGAGGGCATTTGTTGGGTTGAGCACTGGGTGTTATATGTAAATGATGAATCACTGGATGTTATATGTCAATGATGAAACCAACACTACACTGTATTTTAACTAACTTGAGTTCAAATAAATATTTTTTAAAAAAATTAATTAAAAATTTAGTTTACTTGGGTGCCTAGATGACTCAATTGAGCATCCAGCTCTTGGTTTCAGCTTAGGTCATGATCTCAGGTTCATGGGATTGAGCCCTGTGTTGGGTTCTGCACTGAGCATGGAGCCTGACTAAGATTCTCTCTCTCCCTCCTCCCCTTTCCCCTGCTCACACATGATCTCTCTCTCTCTAAAACAAGACAAGAATATTTTAAATGAATTTACCATTCCAAAGTTAGTGTTTGAATTTTTAGATAGATCTGTGTCATGACTGAGGTTCTTACCACTCAATATCCATTTCTTAATCAAACTTGCTATAAAAATAAGTTTACTTTAGGAAGGAAGAAGAGGTTGGTTCTGAAGCTCACTGCCCCTTTTAGTCTTCTGGGGCTCATGCTCAGACATTAAGAAGAGTTGCAAAATGATGAGATAAGAAAATGATTAAGACACAAAACACTATAAAAAGACACTGGTTATAAAGAAATGTACCAATTCTTCGAGCACCTGGGTGGCTCAGTTGAGCATCTGACTTTGGCTCTGTTCATCATCTCGCGGTTCGTGAGTTTCAGCTCACATCAGGCTCGCTGCTGTCAGCACAGAGCCATCTTTAATCCTCTGTCCCCCTCTCTTTGCCCTCTCCTGCTTGTGCTCTCTCAAAAGTAAATAAACATTTATTAAAGGAAGGAAGGGACGGAGGGAGGGAGGGAGGGAGGGAGGAAGGAAGAAATGTACCAACTCATTCTAGAATAAATGTCTTCTTTATGTAGTGCTGGAATTTTCCATCCTAGACTTATCATTAATAATCAGTGTCTCATTTAGGGCCCTAATCTAGCAGTTTTATTTATTTTTATTTCAAATAGGTGATATCAGTCAGATAAACAATGTGTAGGACCCTTAGTTCTTCTGTAGTGAAAAAAATTCTTTCTAAACCTGGGTATTATAATTGCACCAAATTTGTTCCCTTGGGCTTCTTTTGGTTTTGTTGTTTTATTTATTTTACTTTTTATTTCAGGGAGTTCCAGGATTCACTGGTAATATTGGTGCACGTGGTTACCCTGGCAGGCAGGTGAGGTAACTATGTTTATACTTCTCCTTTTATGTTCCTTTTTATTAATGCATTGCATTTTCTGATTTTCACAGTTAACATTCAAATAATAATTGGTTTGTTTTTATTAAATAATGAATTACTCATGGAAAAATAATTCAAAATCAAAATTATAAAAATTCTCCAAAATTTTACTGTAGAAAGTTATGTGTAAAACTAGAGTAGAGTTTTTAAATGTGTATGATGTGATACAGTGGAACCTTCAAAATTAAAATGCCCAAGAGTCTAATGAGATGTTAAAACAATCCTGAGGCTGATTTTACAATACTGACACTGACTAAAATGAAGTAATGGTAAGAGTTAAGAGTAGATGACAAGTATTATTTTTTAATAGCAGAATTATAAAAACTTGAGAAACAGTTTGATAGTGCTATATATACCACTACCAAACACTTTTATCTGAAATGAATTCAAATCTTTGTATATGGTTTTGAAAATTCATTCTAATTATATCATATTTATTTCCCTCTAATTTTTAACTTTATTTCATGTAGACTAAAAAGAGAACACATTTTCTTTCCTAGGTTTTCATGAAGACTTACTCTTGAAATTAATTATTCATTTAACATGCTAAAAAACTATAGTTATAATCTCTTCTATTCTCAAGAATAAGTGAAATTAAAATGCCAAAAATTAATCTATAGTTAACAAAATTCCACATTTTGGGCCTTTAAAAATACATGGAAGGCATTGTATAGTTAGAGTCTTACCACCAAGTGGTTATCTGAAACATAAAATATAAATGCTCAAGCATTTGAAGTTAAAAATGTATTTATTTTTTAATTATGGGAATATATTTTAGATAAGTTAACTAGAAGTGTTTCAGTAGAACATAATTTTCCAATGAGAAATAATTTAATTAAAAAATTTTTTTGTATCTTATAATGTGTGTTAACCTACCTTATTTGGCTGTCTAAAATAGGTGTGTGTGTGTGTGTGTGTGTGTGTGTGTGTGTGTCTGTCTGTCTGTCTGTGTGTGCGTGCGTGCATACGGTGCCTCTTTCAGTTCCGGAATGCTAAAACTCCTTGAATATATATAGTCTTCATTAAGTATACCTAGTTCTGAATTTTATACTTGTGAAAAGTGATACCTTTTTGTGTACCCATTTCATTTTATTTATCAACAATGCTTTCAAATAGTGTAGTATGATGATGATGTCTTTTGTTCACACTAGGGTGTAGCTGGACCAGAAGGTAATCCAGGTCCTAAAGGTGTACGAGTAAGTAAGCATTTTCATCATTTTGTAAGTGTGTTTACATACGAGTAGGATGAAATACATAAAACATCAGATTGAGTTATCAGTTTCACACCTGCGTAGGGGTTTTGAATATAATGCCAGTTTAGCCTAAAAAGAAGTACATTTGTTTCATAGATACTTTCACTGTTAATGGCAACAGAAAGCAGTCTTATAGTAGTTTTACGTCATTCCTTTATGTATGTTCTGGCTCCTACAATATAGCATGTCTGGTGTGTTAGAATATACTCTATAAATATTTGTAGTATAATTTATATATGAATATATATAGACCTAAGAAATAATGATAAAAAATATAAAGAGGAAACAAAATTCATATTAATTTCAAGGCTGAGATAATATCATACAAAAACTATCTGCAGTAAAAAAATATATATATATCTGAAAAGAAGGAAATAAGCTTATCATATCAAGAATACACCACTGTCCTTCTGAACCATTAAAGAGTTTTGTTAGTCACTTTAAATCATTAAGGGAGTAAAAAAATATTACTGTGATACCTTATGTAGTATCCTGCAAATTAAAATCAAAGCTAGTCCCCCCAAAAATTAAAAAGTAAACAAAAGTTTTGTTTTTAAAATTTTCTATTTTTAATGGCAAGTTATTTTCCACAATTTACATCTATGATTTATATTTTCTAAAATGCTTTTTTGAAATAAAGCATAATGTATTTATACAGTATGTGCTATAATGATCCTTCTAATTTTTAAAATTCCTAAATATTTTCAATTACTTTCATATGTATTTTCTTCTCTTATTTTGCTTCAATCCTGTGAAGTAATTTTACAGAGGAGAAAATAGTAAGCTAAGGAATTTACATGACTTGGCAAAGTCATAACTGGTCTGAAGTGGACCCAAAGGCTTCTTACCTTTACTCTGTACTCTTATCTCTATTTCGTACTGTCTCTACTCTTGCATTAACTGAAAATATAACAGGGACAGGTCATGATTTTTTTTTATTAGAAACTATACCAAAAGTACATATTGACTTGGATCCAGGAAGAAGAGATTTTATTGATCAAGAACATGGACTTTGGAGTTAGACAGACCTGCTTTTTTTTCCCCTTCATTTAAAAAATCTTATTAGTGATCATGAAACTTACCTTTAAGATAATTATGATAATTACCTGACCTTAACATTCTTCTTTTGTTTGCTTATTTATTTCTTTTGAGAGAGACAGAGAAAGTACCAGCAGGGGATGAGCAGAGAGAGAAAATCCTAAGCAGACTCTGTGCTGTCAGCCCAACATGGGGTTTAGTCTCACAAACTGTGAGATCATGATCTGAACCAAAATCAAGAGTCAGATGCTTAACCGACTGAGCCACCCAGGTGTCCTCTTGAACTTAACAGTCTTAAACCACAGTGCCCAGCATGTGGTATGCATTTTCTTTGCAGACCCTATCATTTTATTGGAATTTGGGAGTCTCCTCTGCCTGAGCTAGTACAAGACATGTTATTTGGCACCATGCAGTTTACTCTTTATATTTTTGCATTTTGTTTCAGTGATTCCTCTAACTTTTCTAAGTTCTTCTTTATGCCACTATATGGTATGCATTCTTTTGCACTATATTATACATCCTTTGGTTGCTTTTTTTTTCATTTGTATGGAAACTATTGTCTGAGTTGTAACCCTTTTTAAGTTTGCTTTTTAAGTTTTAAGGCAGCTTAGCTTCATAAAAACATTTTTTTAAATAACAACTGTAATTTATTTTCTGATTGATTTCATTGATTTGATTCCTTAATTTTCCTTTGTGAACACAGGAGGAGTCAAGAAGTCCATTTCTCTGGGCTTCATATTCACAGAGGTTCTCAAATGTAGACTTTTAACATTAATTTCAAAGTCACATTTGGTTAAAAAGACAAGAAACACAAAATTCTCGCTGACAGAATTATAAGAGGTTTTTTAAATTTGGTTTGTATCTTGTTACTGGACAATGCCACATGCTATGCACTATACATTAACATTTTTGTAAATCAAGTGATAAATGATCATTTGGCTGGCAGCATTATTTGATTTTGTTTTGTGGTGTTATGATAATTACTTTTACTTTAAATGTATATGTTTAAAATAGACCATCATTTTGTAACCCTCTTTTGGCAATTCTTTGTATAATAATATACAACTTGACTCAAAAAGTAGAAGTGTGTAGGTCTTCTCCAGCACACTGGTGACACAAAATTGCCTCTAACTGGATGTAAAAGCTTCGATCTAAAAATGAAAACAGCATATATGTTACTATCTTTTTAATGTTCTTTGTTTCATTACACACTAAACTGTAGTTTAGGGACAGTGTCTTAAGAATGACCACAACCCCATGTCATTTTTTTTTTTTTGATGAGTGCTGCTTACATTTTATATTCTGCTAGAATCTGCATAATAATCATCCAGAAGCCTTTATGAAATACCTGTGTAATTACTCATTAAAATGTTTAACTGTGAAATGTTTTTGCACCTTATTCAGGCTATATTGACTAGAGATCTTTCTCCTGAGTTCTCAGTTGATTATTTAGTTCAGTGATAAGTGTACACTAGTTAAGGTGTCTGTTCTTTTCATTTATAAGCAAAAACTCAGCTGTATATATTAAAATAAAAGTTAAACCTTTTTCAACGTAAGGCTATCTGTAGCTGGTGATTCTGAAAATAATGTTTTAGAATCAATGATCCAGGCTCATAATCCTTCAAATTGGACCACTGAAAGAGCCTTAACAGGTGTTCCTATGTTCACTGTTTCTTGCCTCAGATACATTCTCTATCCTGTCAACAGGTAATATTTTAAAGGTACAACCTAACCTTGGGGCACTACCGCGATCCCTTAAAGGCAGTAGCTTCCAGTTGTCTAATATATAAAGTCTAAAACCCTTAGCTTGAAATTTAAGGCTTGCCTTAAGTTAGTCTACAAACAATGGTATGTTTTACATTTAAATTGATGAAGAGGCTATTTACCTTAGAGCTGTAACTAAAGTATGTTAGGATGAAGTACCTTGCATTGTTATTTATATGTACCCTTTGTTGTCAGGTCAGTTGGAATTTTCTTTTAGGTTACAGTAGGTTTTTGCTCTTCTGCAAAACATCTTACACATATAATGCTGTTACCATTAACAGACACTCCCTGAAATTCTGTTTCTGCTTTCTGTAATTGTTCTGCTGGGAGTGTTTGTTCTTTCTCCATCCTCTGCTTAGCAGGATTTTAGCTGGTCTGTAGTCCTATCTCAAGTGTCAGTATCTTTTGAAACTTTTTGACTTTACCATCTGCCACATTGGTATGGAACTCTCCTTTGTGCTACATCCAGAATGGATACTTCCATTCTGCCTTAAATTTTAGTTAATTATTTTCTGCCCACTATAAAATTCAACAAGGAAAAAGATTTGGTCTTGATTTCATTGGCCACTGTGTCTTAAGTTATGCTCCCTATTCTTTTTTTTTTTTTTTTTTTTTAAGGAAAAGACTGATCTGTAACTTCTGGAAGGAGGGTAATAAGGCAAGGGGAAGTTATTTATTCTGTTAAGCCTAATAGTTTAACATTATTTAAAAAATTTTTAAACATTTATTCATTTTTAAGAGATAGAGACAGCGCATGAATGAGGTAGGGGCAGAGAGAAAGAAGGAGACACAAAATCGGAAGCAGGCTCCAGGCTCTGAGCTGTCAGCACAGAGCCCAATACAGGGCTTGAAGCCACAAACCACTGTTGTGCCTGAATTGCGAGGAGCCGGCACTGATGCAAATACAAAAGGGTCTTTTTACAAGCTCCAGCAGGGGCTCACCAGCCTGTCGATGTCATGGCAGCAAGGTGAAGCGAAGAACAATAGCAAACAGGGTTTTTAAGGAGTAAGGGATGGGGGTGTTACAGTACATGTAGCATCATCACATAAGCACCAATTACAATTACAGCTTTGAGCATTCAGCATCTGTGAGGTGTTCATTACTTTTGGTGGGACCCAATCATGACTTTTGAGAATCCTTTGAAAATGACCAATTATGAGGTGAGTTCAAAGGGCCCACGTGGGGTTCAGGCAAGCGGTGAGTGATTGGCTAGTTTGTATCTGCAGTTCCCAGCCTTGACTCAGACCATAGGAATGTTTTTCTTTTTCTTTTTTTTTTTCTTTTTGATTAACTGAACTGAGGGCGGTCCGAAGATGGCTTTAGCCTTGAACAGTCTGAGGCTTTTCCTGGGACTGGGACTGGGGCTACGTGCAGCCCGAGGTTTCTCTTAATGGAGGACTTAATTTTTGGCTCTTCACCACAAGATCATGATCTGAGCTGAAGTTGGAGCCCAACTGTCTGACCCACCCAGGCACCCCTAATAGTTTCACATTGTAATGAGATAATTTTATTATCTCTCTTTGAAATTCCTTACAGGGTAAGTATTCAAATGAAATAATACAAAGATTATTTGCTTACTTTAAGGGTTTTATTGGCTCTCCTGGAGAAGTAGGACAACTGGGACCTGAAGGAGAAAGAGTAAGTCTATTTCCTTCAATTATTATTTCTAAAGTGGTGTGCTTACAATAGTACAACAGGGGTCATAAACATTTATCAGGCAGGTAATCGTACTGAGTGAAGCAAACCAGATTTTAAGAAAAATCACCTACCAGAAATGTAATTAGACTCTCTTGAATTTTACTGAATTTTGTTTTAAAGAAGTAAGGGGATACAAATATTTATGGTTAGATTTATCTATCTATCTATCTATCTATCATCTATCTATCATCTATCTATCATCTATCTATCTATCTATCTATCTATCTATCTATCTATCTATCTATCTATCTATCTATCTATGAGAGAATATGCACACGTTGGGAACAAGAGAGGGGTAGAGGAAGAGAGAATCTAAGCAGGCTCCGTGCCCGCTGTGGAGTCCATCATGGGGCTAGATCTCATGACTGTGAGATCATTACCTGACCCAAAATCAAGAGTCAATGCTTAACCAACTGAGCCACCTAGGCACCCCTGGTTAGCTATTTTAAATTAATTAAAAAAAAAACAAATTGAAATATTAAAATATCTACTTATGAAAAATGTAATTCATTAATCTTTAAGTACATACTCTTGACAGGTCTTATATTTTACAATGCAATGTACAGTAAATAATTCAGCATAAGAAGATATATGTTTGTTTAATAATGGAAGATAGTTGTTCATAAACATAGGTACTTGTGAACAAAGATAGAATCTTTGCAAAATGGTTGCTATCTTAAAACAATTAAGTACAGAGTTTTGGTATTCCAGCTTCATCATGCCTACTTTTCAGTACTGTTCAGTGATTTCTATTTATTTACATTACTTCATTTATACTGTCAGTATTCATTGAAAAATATAGAATTGAATAATATTAATATATTATTAGGTTTTAAAATACAGTCATATTCAGAAGTTAGCATTTGACTCTGTTATTATAGGCATGAGGTTTAGGCCAGAGTTTTCATTTCTGGAAACTGGTTTTTGCGAATGAAAGTAAACTAAATTATTCTTTGCTAGATGAATTTTTCAAATATATAGTTTGAGTGACTTATATTACATTTTCTTGTAATTACTTGTGAATTTCTTGACAGAGAAGAAATATTCAGAATTTAAATGTGCTGTTATGACAATCAAAATGTCCATTCTTTGGTGAGATGAGGTGAAGATTTTCTCTTGATGAATATACAAGTCATTTCTTTCACTTGCAGAAATATCTTCAGTGTGATCCAACAACTAAAATACCTGATTGTCATGTGATACAGCAGACTTAGAGTTCATGTTTCCAATCTATCATGCAGAGAACTAAACTGGTCCTCATTGACCCAAAAGAGTATATACAGTTTACATTTTCATTACTGTGTTGCACTTGATACAATCCTTTCCTGTCCTTTAGGCATGAACTTATTTCTAGTTAATGATGTAATAAATAAAGCAAAATTATATGTCCTTGCAAAATGCTATTATCTTGAATTTAAGGATCCCATTACTGACCATCATTAGACACACTGCCTGTAATCGTACTCACTAGTTTTGACCAGTCTATATGAAAATATTAAGACCTGTCTCAAGTCATAAATGTAAGATCATTTTGTGATATTATGGCTATCATGGGTACCATGTCCTAATATTATTGGCTACTTCAAAATTTGCATTAAAGCTATGAATGATATAGCTTGCTGGGTGTTGTTATTGTGTTATAAAATGTGTACATGTAGAGAAGAGAGTAGAGAAGTGTAGAGAAGAGCAAGAAAAAAGTATAATGCTAATCACTTACAAAAACAGAAGAATTCCTGAAAGTCAGTAATGGAGGTGTACATGTACATAGATGACAAAGTGCTTATGTAATTTTGTCTGTACTATCCTTAGGTTTCCTGCTGAGGTTTAGTGGCACTACTAAAGTTATAAAAAATAATTACCTTATCTCTAACAAAAAGGTTGGCTATATTATGTAAAGATGTAGAAAGTCTTAATAAAATGAGTCCTATCGCTCACCCATGTTTTTGATAAGAGATTAGATGAGTATTTAGCAAATACTGTTGAACTGAAAGTGGATGGATTACTGCAACCAATGATATCCTCTAACTTATTTGTACCTATAAAGCCCAAGCTACATGATTCTGGCAGATTTCTTAGTTTCTAAGGCTTATAGGTAAGCCTAAGTCTCAAGGTGACTGTATCAGTGGGAGTGTTTTATACTGCAAGTAACAGAAAACCCCAACTCAAACTGGCTTAAAAATAAGGAAATTTTTAATAATGATGGTAAGGATAATAGCAAATGATTTACTGAATCATATATATGCAAGGCACAGGTAATATGAGCAGAGCCAGGATTTGAGCACTGATGTTCTGGCTCTAGTGCTTGAGTGTTAAGTATTATGACCTGCTACTTCTTACATGACCAGAAATCTATAGGTTAGGTGGGATCTAGGCACAATACAGTATTGAGCACAATGATACCATCCTCTCTGCTTTGCCTCACCTAATGTTGGTTTTATGCTAAGGCAGATTTCCTGCATAGTTGCAGAATTGCCAATGCAAGGGCTAAATGTGCTTTCATTTATGTCCAGTCAGAGAGGCAGGGAGACAAAGAGGAGTTAATTGTCCCTTAGGTTTTAGAAAATAAGACCTTCCTGGTCATTTGGTTTTGCAAACTTTGGTTGTGTGCCTACCTCTGGACTATCACTGGAGGAATGGAAGGATCCCATTTGGAAGTACAGATGGGAGGCATTCCAGAATAAAATCAGGATTCTGTTATGAAGAAGAAAAAGAGCCACTTCAATTAATTTAATATATTGAAGCTTTTCGGAATGTCATACTGGTTTAGAAAAACAATCATTTTTCTCCTTGTCATACTTCATTAATTGATGTTTGTAAAAGAAAAGATCTGTAATATCTGCCTCACTCATTTATTCAACAAAATGTTTACTTTTGACATTTGTATATTCTAGGGTGTTCCTGGGATTCGGGGAAAGAAGGGTCTGAAGGGAAGACAGGTAATTCCATTTTTATTTTTTGAGGTTCCATTCAGAGCAGTATAATCTAATTATGTGCATATTTCTCAGCTATACAAATATAAATGTCGTTGTTCTTGTCCACAATCTATCTCATTCAATAGAATTTAACTTTTGCTACCCTAACAGTCTATCAAATAATACCTGAGATTGTGAAGGGAAATTTAGATTAAAAATAATGAAATATAACACTTTTCTAACTATGTAAGAGACCAGTGGAAGGGACTTTTATCCCTATTGCAAGGAAGTAAAATGTCACAGATAATACATGAACAATTTAAAATACTAATGATAGCACTATTAACCCTCATATACAGGTTACAGGTTTTTAAAATGCCTCTTTCAGATATTAGTTTAGAAACTAGTTCATTACAGCTTCTTATATTTTCATATTTTAAAAAATCAAGGAGAGTGAATTTTGCTAGATATAATAATTTCAGAGATGGGAGGAAGTTTCGACATCATCTCACATCCCCATCATTTAACAAAGAAGACTGTGTGGTTCAGGGAAGCATCCTTACGTTATCCTGACTTAGTCTATCTAACGAACCACCTCCTTTTCACTTGTGTTGTTTTTACTGCCATCCAGAGGTATTAGGTTAACACTTCCTGTGCTACACTGTGTTCTCTAGCCTATGAGGAAGGAAATTGAGTTTTTCATAACAACTTTTCTAAAATTTTGGTATATATAATTAAAGCCTTGATAATAATTGTAAAAGACTACAAATCTCACCAGAATATTCATATCCTTTAAAAGCATTTTATTCTTGAGTTTTGCAGTATTTCTTGAAGGTAGATTAGAATCGGTATTAATGTCACCATTATATAGGTGAGGAGAGTGAGGCTCAGCATGTTCAAAGACTCTCTCAGCATCACATAGATAATGGTGGTAAAACCAGGAATTTACCTCAACTTCTCTGAATATAGATCCAGGATCCTTTTCCTTACTCCTTAGATATTTCTGCTGTCTGCTACTCATACTGTTTAGAACATGATTAATTTTTTTTTCATGATATCTGGCCAAAATGTGATAAAATTATTTTAAAGTTCCACTTTGAAGATTTCAATTTATTTGGGTGCCTAGGTGGCCCAGTCAGTTGAATGTCCAACTTTGGTTCAGATCGTGATCTCACAATTGGTAGGTTTGAGCCCCACATCAGGCTGGGCTCTTTGCTGACAGCTCAGAGCCTGGAGCGTGCTTCACAGTCTGTATCTCCCTTTCTCTGCCCCTCCCCTGCTCACACTCCCTCTCTCAAAAATGAACAAACTTTAAAAACAAAATTTCAATTTATTAAGAGAAGATGACCAAAGTGTCAAGAAATTAAAAATAAGCCAGCCATTTTGTTTTCTTACATTTATATTCAACTTTAAATCTAATCTTCTAGCATTTGTAACAACAGAAATTGTTACATCACCACGTTTAATTCTTAAGCACTCTGATAAATATTTTGTATGCCATCTCATTTAATTATGTTCTTTTATACTATAAAATGTTCTTTCTTTTTGCTTAAGTCCTCATCATACAGCCCAACAGAAATGTTTCTTTAACATGTGCAAATATCTATCTAAAAATGCAGATGTAGGCTGTCTCAAAATTGACAGTAGGTGGAATTTATCTTCCTTATTCTTGTCTTCTCCATGGTTTGTCTTTACTCTTTTCTATCCTTCTCCTATAGAAAAATGACATTAGTGAAAGAATGAATAAAGTTATTTATGGTTACTATGTAAATTATTTCTACTGCTTCAGCTATTACCTTACCCATTAGTAATTATATTCAAGGTGTAGTTTAAACAAAGTAAGTAATCTGCAGTGGCGGAATTTTAGGCATTGTTGAGAAAGGATAGTATTTTCCCAAAGCCCTTGTAATATGCCACTTAACGTAGCTACCAATTTCATTTATTAATATGGCTGGTTTTCTGTGGATATTAACTTTATCTTGGAAATGTGTT